>NC_135717.1:48870513-49130503 GCF_964656455.1 Halichoerus grypus | reverse complement strand
AAAAGCATATATATGTGTGTGTGTGTGTGTGTGTGTATCATATCCATCAGACTGGGATTTGAATCTCTCTGCTACCTCCATGGGGATAGCTCCTTCTCTCCTGTGGACAGCCGCCCTCCACCTTCCTGACCTACCTAACCTTTCAGATGCAGCTTCTTCTGTACATTTAGTTGTGGAGTTTGTTCTGCCGGTCTTCAATTGCTCTCTGGTTTATTGACTTTGATGTGTATGATATCTAGTTGTAAATGTGGGATGAGGTGAGCCCTCCTATTCTGTCATCTTCCCAAGCTCCCTCTAGTTGTGTGTTCTTTAGTGGAATATGTAAACTCTACATGTCTCCATTTCCTCATCTGTAAAGTGGAGATAATGCTAGTATTTATCTCATAGGGTTGCAATATAAATTAAGAGAATTAATACACAGAAAGCACTTGGAACAGCCACCTGGCACACAGTAAGTGCTCAATAAATGCTAGCCAAATGTTGATGCTGGATTGCAAGATCTCCAGGTGACTTCTCAGAGCCAGACACTAATTCAAGGGTATGACCTTGGGAACAAAGCAAACTTTTCAGTTGCATATGGGTGCTTACTTCTTAGGTAAAGTGTCACCTTAGTCTTTTTCAGTATCAGATGGGCTACAGGCAAAATCTGGAGACTAGCCTACTCTTTAAAGTCAGGGAAATTTATCCTCAAGGCAAGAACAAAAATAATATGCTTGTGATGGGGACTTTGTGCCATAGAATGGAAATGATCTTAGGTAAGCAAATGATAACACTATGTTCCATCAGATGATAGTTTGAGAAGTTTTATGCATACCACTCTCATTTGCTTATGTTCAATCAAAATATTAGCACTAAATTAAAAGGGTTATTAGTATAGTCACAGAATTTTTCGATTCTTGTAAAAGGTCTGGAAGATAAAGTATATATAGGGATTCTGATGGTCCCACCTTCTTTAATGACTATTGGACTTAATGCAGCTTGAGAAGCTCATGTCAGTAGAAATATTCATTTCCTTTTTATCATGTCCAGCTGTATTGAAATTTATGCAAAAATTTATGAAATTTATGATATTTTAGGTTTCAAGTTAAAGAAGAGAATTTCAGGCCTTAGTGAGTCTCAGTTTTATTCCAAGGAAGCAATGATTAAAGGAGGAATAAAAGCAAAGTCTACTACTAGGTATTAGGAATATGTATGCATCCCTCAAAATATCTCTACTGACATGAGTGTCTCAATCTGTATGGAGTCCAATATTCATTAAAGAGCTTGGAACTATCAGAATCCCTACATATAAGTCTATTTTCCAAACCTCTTAATCCAGATATTTGTGGCTATCCTAGTACCCGTTTAAATTTAATAGGCATTAAGTACCTTTGTGGTATATGCTAAACGTTTATGAACCAAAGATGAGTAAGAAATGAACCTTGCCCTTTGGAAGTTACCAGTACTATCTAAAAGCAGGTTACAACAAAGGCGTAATTGCATCTTTTCCTTTTTTAAAAAAGTACTCTTTATCACTGAATTTTACATCCATTTTCAAAGTTAAATTAACAGATAACAACCAAAAAACAACATTTTAGCAATCTGTCAATACATTCAAAACAGGTATCTGTCAGCTCGTTAGTGACAGTGCCAGCTAGTGAGCTAAAATTATATCTCCTCAATTGTTATTCTGCTGCAACAAGAGGAACTATCTAAAATAATATAATTACCTGGCTTGTGAAGTTCCATAATTTCAAAAATGTTGCGTGGCAGCTACTAGAAAAAATACAGACTACTTTTATTTCTTTCAGTCTCATCTTTTTTCTTCTTGAACTGAGCATAAACTCTTGCTTTTTTTCCTTTTTTTAGAAATCCCAAATTCATCTTAAAAGAATTTGCCACTGCCTTTCTAAATTATATGGGGGAAATGCCATATATGTTCAAGACAATCAAAAGTGTACCGTATCCAAGTTGATTGTATCAGGACACCATAAAAATATGTAGCATTTATTACTTCTCAATAATGATAATCCTAAAATTGTATTTTATTCAAAGGGTCCCCAGTCTTGAGCAACTGGGCCATTCAGTAGATCAGAGCTGTTCACCCTCCTATGATGCTTGAAATTTATTTTTAGGAAAAGCCATGTCTCACTATATATAAATAATTTGGAAATGTTGCCTCAGCTGCTGATTCTTTTCTGTCTTAGCTGAGAAATCCTTATTTTCTTATGAAGCAAAATATTGAGTTTGAGGATTAAGAAACAGAACAGGTATAATTGCTTGCTATACAAACATATCTTGGAGGATTATATCTTGAACATATTTTTTAATTGGAAAGTGACTTAGAAAAATAGAAGACAATACTCTAGTTGGTAAAGTTATTCATGAGTTAGTAATTCTGAAAATATAACCTAGCTCTTAAAGGAAAACATCAATCATTTTATTTTCATAAAACATAGGTAAATGTAATTTTGTTTCTTATATCTCATTTGGAGCTTACATTGACCCATTGACCTATCTTCCACTTTGATAGGCCCAACTTTGATAGGAATATTTGTCTTATTATACCAAAGAGTAGTGATATATTTCTCTAGGAAGTATACTGCTGTATAGTATACTTGGCTTCTTTTTTTTTTTTTTCCAGAAAAAAAAAAAGCATCATTTCTTCAAAAACAAAAAAAGAAAAGAAAATTAAAAGGAGAAAGAAAGACAATGAATTCCACATTATCTAATATATCCATAGCCACAAATAATAGTACATAGGTACTTATTGGTATATTTATTGGCATACTTATTGGTATCTATATACTAGTATTTTTGCTTAGCTCTGTATTTTCTGAATTCTGTAGTAAAAGACAAAACATGCATGAAATAGGAAATACATAAAATTGGTAAACAGACACAGACTGGTTGATGGGCTGAACATGGATAAATGGGCAAAGAGAAAAAAAAGTATTTTAGTTATGGAAAAGAGTGTAAACAAGGGTCTTGACATAGAGTTCATTAAGGGGATAAACCTAGTGACTCAGAAATTCTGTATTGATGATGAATAAATATGATTGAGTTCTAAAAAATATACAAGACAAAATTTCATGCTTGTACTCTGTGAATATATTATTCATGCCAGAAATTTTTGTCTAAACTGTTTCTTGAGTATTTCCATAAGGGTTCAGGAGTTATTTCTTCATCAGACTAACAGATTCTCATTAGGCATCAACTTTTAAAGAAAAACAAGTCAAACTACATATATGATTTTTTTTTAAAAAACCTTTGAATGTTCTTCAGTACCTCTACATACTTCGTAATTCTTGTTATTCCTGTTGCCATACATCTAGGATTTCAAAGGCACTTTTAATTTGGCTCCTTCTATATGCATCACTAAATAAACCCTCATTTTGAATGACTATATTTGTAACAGGCAGATTGTTAATTTAAATTCCTTGTACTGTTATAAGGCAGCAGAAGTTAATGATTTATATTTAGTTGTACAATTTTTTATAACAACTTAAGATTCATAGTCATAGTGACAGGATTCAAATTCCCATTTCTAAAATCCCCTGTGCCATTTTTGCCTTTGCCCATCCATGTCTCCAGCCTCTTCACAAACATTCTTGGAGATCTACTATGTCCTGGGCACTAGGAATGTTAAAAGACACAGGAGATGTCATATGACATAATGTGGTCTCTGAAGCTGGTTTGCCTAGGTTCAAATCCCAGAGAAGATTAATCCCTGTAATGTTTGGCTTCAGAAACCAGAGGGGCTAAATTCCCTGAGTTTGTAAATCCAGGGGGATGTGGAGCTGCAATTTAAAAGTCAGCTGACTCAGCACTGGGCAAGCTGGGAAGGCAAGTGATAGCTGGATCGCTGCCCTTAAAGACATAGCAGCCTACACGTAGAAGCAACATAAAAACAGCAGTTTACATAATGCCAGGGGCATAAGGGAGAGAGACCTGTCCATAATGATTTCAGAGTGTGTTGGGGGACTTCTCCGAAAACAGGGAGCTAGCAGGTGCCATTTCCCATCCTGCTTCCCAGCATAAAAGCCACCTGCGAGAGGCAGGGCTGCACAGACACTTGCTGCCTAACCTGCTGACAGTGCGCCCTGCACCCCAGTTCTCCTGAGGACTCACCCACTCCAAGGCTACTAGCCTCGGCCCTGAGCTCAAGGCCAATTTTGTTAGAGCTGCATATGTGGCCCACCCAGCCAGCTGGGTGCACAGCTGCCACCTCACGCCGTGTCCAGCCATGAGTACCCAGCCACCCTCATGTGCCTCGCCTAGTTGTGTGTCCCCAGCCACCATCGCATGCCAGGCACAGTTGCACCCACCTACCACCCCATGCTGTACTCAGCCTCGTACCCCCAGCCACACAGGTATGAAACCCCCAACCCCTGCAGCGCTTTGGGGAACCTAGCATAGGACTACTGGCCCAGCCCAAATTTTGCTAACACTGCTGCCCCACTCCCAAATTCCCCAGTGGGCACACACCCTCAGAGCTGGCCTGCCTGGGTCCCCCTAACACCACGGAGAGCAAGCGCAGCCCACTACAGGCAGAGAATCTGTGCAGGTGACTGTACTGAAAGGAAAAGTGACTCAGACACAACAGCAGGGTAAAAGCCACAGCCATGGGATACTGTCCTGAATGCCAGGTTCTGGTGAACAGGGGATGCTGTACTGAGGGCCACTCCAGGATCTCTTCTTCATAAAGACAGTGCTTTCAAAAGCAAAAGACGTAACTGACTTTCTTAACACACAGAAACAGACACAGAGAGGAAGACAAAATGAGAAGAGAGAGAAATCTATACCAAATGAAAGAAAAGGACGAGGCCATGGCCAGAGATCTAAATGAAACAGATATAAGTAACATGCCTGATAGAGAATTTAAAGTAATGATCATAAGGATACTCACTGGACTTGAGAAAAGAGAGGAAGACACAAGTGAGACCCTTAACACAGAGATGAGGAATAACATAGCAGAGATAAAGGGCTCAATAAATGAAATGAGAAACACACTTGATGGACTAGACAGCAGGCTGGAAAAAGGAGAGGAACAAATTAGTGACCTGGAAGAGAGAGCAATAGAAAGTACTCAAGGTGAACAAAAGAGAGAAAAACCAAGTATGTGCAATGAGAATAGACTTAGGGAACTCAATGACTCCATCAAATGTAATAACATTTGTATTACAGGAGTCCTAGAAGATGATGAGAGAGAAAAGGGAACAGAAAATTTATTTGAAGAAATAATATATGAAAACTTCCCCAGTGTGGGGAAGGAAACAGATATTCAGATCCAGGAGGCACAGAGAACTCCCACTAAAATCAACAAAAGCAGGGCACCTGGGTGGCTCAGTCGTTAAGCATCTGCCTTTGGCTCAGGTTATGATCCCAGGGTCCCAGGATTGAGCCCCGCATCGGGCTCCCTGCTCTGCGGGAAGCCTGCTTCTCCCTCTCCCACTTCCCCTGCTTGTGTTCCCTCTCTCTGTGTGTCTCTCTCTCTTTCAAATAAATAAATAAAATCTTAAAAAAAAAATCAACAAAAGCAGACCTACCCCAAGACATATTATAATTAAATTGACAAAATATAGTGATAAAGAAAAAAATTTTAAAGCAGCAAGACAAAAGGAGACAGTAAATTACAAGGAAAAACCCATAAGGCTAACAGGAGATTTTTTTTTTTTAACAGAAACTTTGCAAGTCAGAAGAAAGTGGCATGATATATTCGAAGTGCTAAATGGGAAAAATCTGCAGCCAAGAATACTCTATCTGGCAAGGCTGTCATTCAGAATAGAAGAAGAGATAAAGAGTTTCCCAGACAAAAACTAAAGGAGTTCATGACCACTAAACCAGCCCTGCAAGAAATATTAAAGGTGACCCTTTGAGTGGAAAGGAGAGACCAAAAGTGACCATATAAAGGTAAGAAGCAGTAAAGATGAATATCTCTTTAAAAAATCAGTCAAGGAATTCACACACAAAAAAGGATATAAAGTATAATAACGTATACCCAAAACATGGGGAGGAGAGAAGAATGTGTTCAAACTTAAATGACCAACAACTTAATATAGACTACTATATGCAGAAGAGGTTATATATAAACCTAATGGTAACTGTTATCAAAAACCACTAATAAAGATGCAAAGATAAAGAGAAAGAGATCCAAATATATCACTAAAAAATTGGCAAAACATGAAAGAGAGAAAGACAAGAAAGGATCACAGAAAATCTTCAGACACGAGCACAAAACAAGAATAAAATGGCAACAAATACATATTTATCAATAACTTTTTTAATGCAAATGGACTATATGCTCCAATCAAAAGACATAGGGTGATAGAATGGATTAAAAAAACAAGACCCATGTATATGCTGCCTACAAGGGACTCATTTTAGACCTGAAGACACCTGCAGATTGAAAGTGAAGGGATGGAGGGACACCTGGGTGGCCCAGTCAGTTAAGCGTCTGCCTTCGGCTCAGGTCAGGATCCCAGGATCCTGGGATCGAATCCTGCATCAGGCTCCCTGCTCATCAGGGAGCCTGCTTCCCCCTCTACCTCTGCTGCTCCCCCTGCTTGTGCTCTCTCTCTGTCAAATAAATAAATAAAATCTTTAAAAAAATAAAAAGAAAGTGAAGGGATAGAGAAATACTTATCATGCAAACAGATGTCAAAAGAAAGCTGGAATAGCAATACTTGTATTGGACAAAATCAACCTTAAAACAAAGACTCTAACAAGAGCAAATAAGGACATTAAATAATAATAAAGGAAACAATCCAACAAGAAGATAAAACAATTGTAAATATTTATGTACCCAATATAGGAGTGCCCAAATACATAAAACAGTTAATAACTAACATAAAGGAACTAATTGATAATAATATAATAATAGTAGGAGCTTTAATGCCCCACTTACATTAATGGACTGATCATCTAAGAGAAGCAACAAGGAAACAATGGCTTTGAATAGATGGGTTTAACAGATATATTTAGAACTATGGACATATGCTATCCAAAAACAGCAGAATACATATTCTTTTCATGTGCACATACAACATTTTCCAGAATAGATCACATATTAGGCCACAAAACAGGCCTCAACAAATACAAGAAGTTTGAAGTCATACCATGCACCTTTTCTGACCACAACACTATGAAACTACAAGTCAAACACACACACACATACACACACACACAAAATTTAGAAAGACCACAATACATGGAGGTTAAAGAACATGCTACTGAACAATGAATTCATCAACCAGGAACTAAAGGAAGAAAGAAAAAAGTACATAGAAACAAATGAAAATGAAAATACAATGGTCCAAAGCCTTTGGGATGCAGCAAAAGTGGTTCAAAGAAAGAAGTTTATAGCACTACAAGCCTACCTCAAGAAGCCAGAAAAATCTCAAATAAACAACCTAATCTTCCATCTAAAGAAGCTAGAAAAAGAACAACAAACAAAATCTAAAACCAGCAAAGGAAGAAAATAATGAAGATTAGAAAAGAAAAAAATGACATAGAAACTAATAATAATAATAATAATAATAGAACAGATCAATGAAACCAAGAAGCTGGTTCTCTGAAAAAAAAATCAATAAAATTGATAAACCTCTAACCAGACTTAAAGCAAAAAAAGATAAAGGGCTCAAATTTAAAAATCACAAACAAGAGAGGAGAAATAACAGCCAACACCACAGAAATACAATTATAAGAAAATATTATGAAAAACTATTTGACAACAAATTGGACAACCTAGAAGTCAGGGATAAATTCCTAGCAACATGTAAACTACCAAAACTGAAACAGGAAAAAATAGGAAACTTGAACAGAGTGATAATGAGGAAAGAAATTGAATCAGGAATCAAAAAACTCTCAACAAACAAAAGCCTAAGATCGGATGCCTTCACAAACAAATTCTACCAAACATTTAAAGAAGAGTTAATACCCATTCTTCTCAAAGTATTCCAAAAAATAGAAAAGGAAGGAAAACTTCCAAATTCATTCTATGAGGCCAGCATTGTCCTGATAACAAAACTTGATAAAGACACCACTATAAAAGAGAACTAGAGGTCAATATCTCTGATGAACACAGATGCAAAAATCCTCAGTAAAGTACTAGCAAGCCAAATTCAACATTGCATTAAAAAAAAAGCATTCACCATGATTGAGTGGGATTTATTCCTGGGTTGCAATGGTGGTTCAATATTTGCAAATCAATCAACGTGAAACATCACATCAATAAGAGAAAGAATGAGAACTGTATGATCATTTCAGTAGATGCAGAAAAAGCATTTGGCAAAGTACAACATCCATTCATGATAATACTCTCAACAAAGTGGGTTTAGAGGAAACATACCTCAACATCATAAAGGCCATAGAAAAAACCACAGCTAACATCATCCTCATTTGGGAAAACCTGAGAGCTTCTCCCCTAATGTCAGGAACAAGACAAGGATGTCCACTCTCACCAATTTTATTCAACATGATCCCAGAAGTCCTAGCCACAGCAGTCAGACAACAGACTGGCACCCCAATTGGTAAGGAAGAAATAAAGTTTCCAGTATTTGCAGATGACATGATACTATATATAGAAAACCTGAAAGACTCCACCAAGAAACTGCTAGATCTAATAAACAAGTTCAGTAACGTCACAGGACACAAAATCAATGTATATAAATCTGTTGCATTTCTATACACCAATAATGAAGAAGCAGAAAGAGAAATTAAGAAATTAAGAGAAAGTAATCCCATTTACAATTGCATCAAAAATAATGATATCGAGGAATAAACCTAACCAAAGAGGTGAAAGACCTATACATTGAAAACTATAAAGAAATTGAAGATGACATGAAATAGAAAGACATTCCATACTCTTGAATTAGAAGAATAAATATTGTTAAAATGTCTATATTACCCAAAGCAGTCTACACATTTAATGCAATCTCTGTCAAAATGCCAACAGCATTTTTCACAGAACTAGAACAAACAATCCTAAAATTTGTATGGAACCACAAAAAGACCCTGAAGAGCCAAAGCAATCTCGAAAAAGAAAAACAAAGCTGAAGGCATCACAATGCTGGACTTCAAGTGCTATTACAAGCTGTAGTGATCAAGACAGTATGGTACTGTCAAAGAAATAGACACAGAGATCAAGAGAACAGCATAGATAACCCAGAAGTAAACCCACAACTATATGGTCAATTAATCTTCAACAAAGCAGGAAAGAATATCCAATGGGAAAAAGTCTCCTCCACAAATGGTGTTGGGAAAACTGGACAACAACATGCAAAAGAAAGAAAATGGACTACTTTCTTACACCATACACAAAAATAAATTCAAAATGGGTTAAAGACCTAAATGTGAGACCTGAAACCATAAAAATCTTAGAAGAAAGCACAGGCAGTAACTTCTTTGACATCAGCTATAGCAACCCTTTTCTAGATATGTCTCCTGAGGCAAGGGAAACAAAAGCAAAAACAAACTATTGGGACTACATCAAAACTAAAAGCTTCTGCACAGTGAAGGAAATAATCAACAAAACTAAAAGGCAACCTGGGGAGTGGCAGAAGATATTTGCAAATGACATATCCAGTAAAGGGCTAGTATCCAAAAAACATAAAGAACTTATAAAACTCAATAGCCCAAAAATATATAATACAATTAAAAAATGGGCAGAATATATGAAAAGTCATTGCTCCAAAGAAGACATCCAGATAGCCAACAGACACGTGAAAAGATGTTCATCATCGTTTACCATCAGGGAAATGCAAATCAAAACTACAATGAGATATCACTTCAGACCTGTCAGAATGGCTAAAATCAATAACAGAAGAAACAAGAGCTGTTGGTGAGGTTGTGGAGAAAAAGGAACCCTCCTGCACTGTTGGTGGGAATGCAAACTGGTGCAGCCACTTTGAAAAACAGTATGGAGGTTCCTCAGAAAGTTAAAAAATAGAACTACCCTATGATCCAGTAATCACAGTACTGGATATTTACCCAAAGAATAAAAAAAACACTAATTTAAAGGGATATATGCACCCCTATGTTTATAGCAATATTAATTACCAATAGCCAAGATACGGAAGCAACCCAAATGTCCAACCATTGAATGAATGGATAAAGAAGTGGTGTGGTGTGTGTGTGTGTGTGTGTGTGTGTGTGCGTGCGTGCATGCATGCGCATGTAGGAATATTATTCAGCCATAAAAAAGAATAAAATCTTGCCATTTGCAATGACACGGATGGAGCTAGAGGTATTATGACAAGTAAAATAAGTCAGAGAAAGACAAATACCATACAATTTCACTCATGTGGAATTTAAGAAACAAAACAAAGGAGCAAAGGGAAAGAGAGAAAGAGAGAGAGAGAAACCAAGAAAGAGACTTTTAATTATAGAGAACAAACTGATGGCTACGAGAGGGGAGGGGTGCTGGGGGGATGGGTTAAATAGGTGATGGGGATTAAAGAGTGCACTTGTGATGAGCATTGGGTGATGTATAGAATTGTTGAATCACTGTATTGTACACCTGAAAGTAATGTAACACTGCATGTTAACTACCTAGAATTAAAACAAAAACAAAAGAACACACAACTATGCCTTGGAGAAGCTAGGATACCAATGCAGTTTGCAGGCAGAACTGCTATGCTCTACTTCTTCCAAAGGGAGTAAATTGGTATTGCAGCAAATTCCCCATGGTTTTCATATTACACCTGAAATATCACCGTTTGTAACCCTAGACTTTTCCTGTGATTGGATTAAAATTTGTGCTCCTATAAAGCTTCCCTGTTCCATCCAAACAAAGTTGATACCTCGCCTTTTGTGTTTCCACTAAACGAAGCAAATGTTTCCGGTATAAATTTAGAAGACTGTTTTTGCAGTTTTTCATTTACAGTTGTATCTTCTTTCTCACTAGATTTTAAGAGTTTTGAAGCTAGAGTTCATATTGTATTTGGTTCCTAATCACCAGTATTTAATTTTGTTCAAAACAGTTTGATGAATGAATGTCAGATGATCTCAGGTTGTTCATCCCCTCCCCAAGAACAGACCTGCTAGTGATTTTATTAGCAAACTCTTTTAGAAAAATGTAGCTGCTATCTTGAATTTCACATATTGTGTTCAAACTTAAGAGAAGTATTAAAATTCTGGAAAAGTCTTTGTAAATTTTGGGTGTACATCCTCTCTGGCTTCTTTGATACTTCAAAAAGTTAAATAAAATATTTAGTGTCAGTAGATGATTCTTTAGCTAAAGGAATTTTTCACGATTTGGGGGGCCCACATTCCTTGTCATATTACATGCTACTCAGGTGGATGTTTCCCTTCAAGGTGTAAAACTCTTATGACAGTGTCCATCTTAATGTATTTTTTAAATTTCAAATAAAAGAGCTTTGGGGCACCTGGGTGGCTTAATCAGTTAAGCATCCTACTCTTAATTTCCTCTCAGGTCAGGATTTTAAGGTCTTGAGATGGAGCCCCACGTCAGGCTCTGTGCTCAGCATGGAGTATGCTTGAGATTCTGTCTCTCTTTCTCCCTCTACCCCTTCCCCCACTCATGCTCTAAATAAATACATACATACATAAATACATAAAATCTTTAAAAAAGAGGTTTATTTAGACACAATGCACATACTATAATATTCATTCTATAAAATATAAAACTTATTCACGCAGTTATGTAACCATCAGCCTTATCTAATTTTAGAACATTTTCATCTCCCCAAAGAAACCTCATACCTATTAGTAGTCACTACCCCCTTCTCCAAACACTGGAAACCACTAATCTACTTTATGATCTCCATGACTTGACCATTCAACCACTTCACATAAATCAAACATAAAATGTGTGGCTTTTTTCTGACAGGTTTCTTTCATTTAGTATAACATTTTCAAGGTTCATTCATGCTGTAGGATCTATCAGTAGTACTTCATTCGTTTCTAATGTCAAATAATACTCCATTGTATAGATATACTACATTTTATTTCTTCATTCATCAATGGATGGATATTCAGGTTGCTTCTACTTTTTTGCCTATTATGAATAATTCTGCCATGAACATTAATGAGCAAGTCTGTGTAGAATACGTTTTCAGTTACCTTGGGTATATACTTACAAATGGAATTTCTGGGTCATATGGTAATTCTATGTTTAGAATTTTAAGGGATTGCCAAACTGTTTTCCAAAGTGGTTGCACCATTTACAAACTCCATAGCTATACGACGCTTTCATGTTCACATCCTTGCCAACACTTGTTACTTGTGTGTTTTATTTTTAATTTAGCTGTCTTTTTTTTTTTTTTTTTTAAATTTAGCTGTCTTAATGAGTGTGATGAGGCAGTGGTGTCTTCTGGTGGATCTGACATATTTTTTTAAAACTCATGAAAATTAAGCATTTTTTTTCCTGTGTTTGTTGTATATCATTTTTGGACAAATACCTATACGAATTTTTGCCTATTTTTAATTGGGTTATTAGTCCTTTTATTGTTGAATTGTAGGAATTTTGTTTTTGTGTTCCAGGTACAAACCCCTCAGCCAATAATGACTTGCAAATATTTTCTCCCATTCTGTGAGATGTTGTTCCACTTTTCTGATGGTGTCATTTAAAGCAGAAACTATTGCATAATTCAAGTTCATAAAGGTGTACCCTGTTTTGGGGGGGGTTTTGTTTGTTTTTTCTAAGATGTTTTAGTTTTATGTCTTACATTTGGGTCTGTGACACATTTTTTTTAATTTAATTTTTGTATATTATGTGAAGTACTGGTCCAAATTCATCCATACACATGTGAATATCCTGTTGTCTCAAAGACCACCTGTTGAAAAGACTATGGTTACTCTCATTGAATTGTTTTGGCATTGTTGTAGAAATTCTGTTGGCCATAAAAGAAAGAGTTTATTTCTTGGGAAGAAATATATTCCCTTTGTTTATAGATATAACCTATGTCAGAACCACACTGTCTTGAGTATTGTTGCTTTGTAGTAAATTTTGAAATGAAAATGTGAGAGGCTTCCAATTCTCTTCTTCTTTTTCAAGACTGCTTTGGCTGTCTAGGGTCTCTTGCATTTATGTAATAATGTTAGAAAGAGCTAACCAATTTTCTACATCAAAGCTAGCTGGTATTTTGAGAGAGAGTGCATTGAATTTGTAGATCAAGTTTGAGAATGTTGCTATCTTACAGTAAATTTTGTGATCCATAAACAAGGGATGTCTTTATTTTCTTTCAATAATATTACATAGTTTTCAGTATAAAAATCTTATCCTTCCTTTACTATATTATTTATAAATACACTATTTATGTTGATGCTATTATAAATGGAATTATTTTCTTAACTTCATTTTCAGATTTTTCATTGTAAGTGTATACAAACACATTTGTTGACTCTGGGGATTGGGAAAGATGGCGGAGGAGTAGGGGACCCTATTTCAACTGGTCCCCGGAATTGAGCTGGATAACTACCAGACCACTCTGAGCACCCACGAAACCAGCCTGAGATGTAAGAAGATCTGGATCTCTACAAACAGAATATCGCAGACGGTTGGTTTTGAGGTACGAAACGGAGAGCCGTGATTCTGCGGGCAGATATTGGAGGATAAACTGCAGCGGGAGGGTGCCTAGACGTGAGGATCCTACAACGCCAGTGAGTGACAGCCTCGTGCGCTGCGGACGGGCACAGACTCGCAGACTGGTAGCGTCAGGAAAGAACTTTAGGGCAGCCCCCGGGGTGGAGGACCAGATGGGCGGGGTCACGCGCATGCGAACCGCAGCCGGCCAGACAGAAACCCGGAGCCACAGTCACGCGCACGCGAACTGCAGTCCCAGGAGTGGAAACCCCAAGCGGCGGAGTCGCGCGCGCGTGCGATCTGGGAGCGGCTGGGGGTTTTAGAAGCACAAAGGGCAGAAACGTGCCCCGACCTGGAGGCAGGACTGGGAGCACTGCGGAGGGGCGCACAACCCAGGACGCTGCAGTTTATAGCAGCATGGACAGAAATGGAGACGGTGTGGCCTGGAGAGCTCACTGAAGAACAGACTGAGGTCTCTCTGCTCTGAGGCAGAGGGTTGGAAACGGTCTCTTCTGCTCTGACTCGCGGAAGAGACGCGGAAAGCTGCCAGGGAAAGGCGCCAGAGAACAAAAGCCCCAAAGACTGATTCCCACTGAGCCCATCCCCCGCCACAGGGGGGCAGGGCAACTCCGCCCAAACAGGGTTGCCTGAGTAACAGCGCGGCAGGCCCCTCCCGCAGAAGACAGGCTGGGAAAACAAGAGGCCAGCAACCCTAAGGTCCCAAGAAAACAGGTGCATCTTGCTTGGGTTCTGGTCAATAATTTGGACTCTATACATTCCCTCAAACACCCATCAACAGAATGACTAGGAGGAGGAGCCCCCAAAACAGAAAAGACTCAGAGATTATGACTTATGCTGCAGATTTACAAATGGATGCAGACATAACCAAGATGTCAGAGATGGAATTCAGGCTAGCAATTGTGAAGACAATGGCTAGAATGGAGAAATCAATTAATGGCAACATAGAGTCTCTAAGGGCAGAAATAAAAGGGGAATTGGCAGAACTTAAAAATGCTATCAATGAGATCCAATCCAATCTAGATAATCTAACAGCTAGGGTAACTGAGACAGAAGAGAGAATAAGCGATCTGGAAGACAGTATAATAGATAAAAAGGGAAAAGAGGAGGCCAGGGAAAAACAACTCAGAATCCATGAAAATAGAATCAGAGAAATAAGTGACACCATGAAATGTTCCGATGTCAGAATCATTGGAATCCCGGAGGGAGTGGAGAGAGAGAGAGGGCTAGAAGATGTATTTGAGCAAATCGTAGCTGAGAACTTCCCTAATCTGGGGAATGAAACAAACATTCGAGTCCTAGAGGCAGAGAGGACCCCTCCTAAGATCAAGGAAAACAGGCCAACACCCTGGCATGTAATAATAAAACTTGCAAATCTTAGAACTAAGGAAACCATCTTAAGGGCAGTTAGGGGGAAGAGAGTCCTTACCTACAGAGGGAGGAACATCAGAATAACGTCAGACCCATCCACAGAGACCTGGCAAGCCAGAAAGTCCTGGCAAGACATATTCAGGGTACTAAACGAGAAGAACATGGAGCCAAGAATACTTTATCCGGCAAGGCTTTCATTTAGAATGGATGGAGAGATGCAGAACTTCCACGACCGGCAGAAGTTGAAAGAATATGTGACCACTAAGCCGGCCCTGCAAGAAATATTAAGGGGGGTTCTATAAAAGGAGAAAGACCCCAAGAGCGATCTACAACAGAAATTTACAGGGACAATCTATAAAAACAACGTCTTCACAGGCAACATGATGACAATTAATTCATATCTTTCAATAATCACTCTCAGCGTGAATGGCCTAAATGCTCCCATAAAACAGCACAGGGTTGCAGATTGGATAAAAAGACAGGACCTATCCATATGCTGTCTACAAGAGACTCATTTTGAACCTAAAGATACATCCAGACTGAAAGTGAAGGGATGGAGAACTATCTTCCATGCCAGCAGACCTCAAAAGAAAGCTGGGGTAGCAATTCTTATATCAGACAAATTAGATTTTAAACTAAAGTCTGTAATAAGAGACACAGAAGGACACTATATCATTCTTAAAGGGTCTATCCAACAAGAAGATCTAACAGTTGTAAATATCTATGCCCCCAACATGGGAGCAGCCATCTACATAAGCCAACTGTTAAACAAAATAAGGAGTCATATTGATAACAATACGTTAATTGTAGGAGACCTCAATACTCCACTCTTAGCAATGGACAGATCATCTAAACAGAAAATCGACAAGGAAACAAGAGCTTTGAATGATACATTGGACCAGATGGACCTCATAGATATTTACAGAACATTCTACCCTAAAACAACAGAATACTCATTCTTCTCCAGTGCACATGGAACTTTCTCCAGAATAGACCATATACTGGGTCACAAATCAGGTCTCAACCGATACCAAAAGGTTGAGATTATTCCCTGCATATTCTCAGACCACAATGCTCTAAAACTGGAACTCCATCACAAGAAAAAATTTGGCAGAAATTCAAACACTTGGAAGCTAAAGACCACTCTGCTCAAGAATGTTTGGGTCAACCAAGAAATCAAAGAAGAACTTAAACAATTCATGGAAATCAATGAGAACAAAAACACATCGGTCCAAAACCTATGGGATACTGCAAAGGTGGTCCTAAGGGGCAAATACATAGCCATCCAAGCCTCACTCAAGAAAATAGAAAAATCCCAAATTCACCAACTAACTCTACACCTTAAAGAACTAGAGAAAAAGCAACAAACGATGCCTAAGCCACGCATTAGAAGAGAAATAATTAAAATTAGAGCAGAAATCAATGAATTAGAAACCAGAAACACAGTAGATCAGATCAATGAAACGAGAAGTTGGTTCTTTGAAAGAATTAATAAGATTGATAAACCACTGGCCAGACTTATCCAAAAGAAGAGAGAAAGGACCCAAATTAATAAAATTATGAATGAAAGGGGAGAGATCATGACCAACACCAAGGAAATAGAAACAATTATTAGAAATTATTATCAACAACTATATGCCAATAAACTGAGCAATCTGGATGAAATGGAGGCCTTCCTGGAAACCTATAAGCTGCTAAGACTGAAACAGGAAGAAATTGACAACCTGAATAGGCCAATAACCAGTAACAAGATTGAAGCAGTGATCAAAAACCTCCCAAAAAACAAGAGTCCAGGGCCTGATGGATTCCCTGGGGAATTCTACCAAACATTCAAAGAAGAAATAATACCTATTCTACTGAAGCTGTTTCAAAAAATAGAAACAGAAGGAAAACTTGCAAACTCATTCTATGAGGCCAGATTACCTTAATCCCCAAACCAGGCAAAGACCCCATCAAAAAGGAGAATTTCAGACCGATATCCCTGATGAATATGGATTCCAAAATCCTCAACAAAATCCTAGCTAATAGGATCCAACAATACATTAAAAGGATCATCCACCACGACCAAGTGGGATTTATCCCTGGGATGCAAGGGTGGTTCAACATTCACAAATCAATCAATGTGACAGAACACATTAATAAGAGGAGGGAGAAGAACCATATGGTCCTCTCAATTGATGCAGAAAAAGCATTTGGCAAAATACAACATCCTTTCCTGATTAAAACTCTCCAGAGTATAGGGATAGAGGGAATATTCCTCAAGCTCATAAAATCCATCTATGAAAAACGCACAGCGAATATCATCCTCAATGGGGAAAAGATGAGAGCCTTTCCCTTAAGATCAGGAACACGTCAAGGATGCCCACTCTCACCACTGTTGTTCAACATAGTACTAGAAGTCCTAGCAAGAGCAATCAGACAACAAAAAGAAATAAAAGGTATTCAAATTGGCAAAGAAGAAGTCAAACTCTCTCTTTTCGCAGACGACATGATACTTTATGTGGAAAACCCAAAAGACTCCACCCCCAAATTACTAGAACTCATCCAGCAATTCAGTAATGTGGCAGGATACAAAATCAATGCACAGAAATCAGTTGCTTTCTTATACACTAACAACGCAACTGTTGAAAGAGAAATTAAAGAAACGATTCCATTTACAATAGCACCAAAAACCATAAGATACCTTGGAATAAACCTAACCAAAGAGGTAAAGGATCTATACTCTAGGAACTATAAAACACTCATGAAAGAAATTGAAGAAGACACAAAAAGATGGAAAAATATTCCATGCTCATGGATCGGAAGAATAAACATTGTTAAAATGGCTATGCTACCCAGAGCAATCTATACCTTCAATGCCATCCCGATCAAAGTTCCAATGACATTTTTCAAAGTGCTGGAACAAACAATCCTAAAATTTGTATGGAATCAGAAAAGACCCCGAATTGCCAAGGAAATGTTGAAAAAGAAAAACAAAGCTGGGGGCATCACGTTGCCCAATTTCAAGCTATATTACAAAGCAGTGATCACCAAGACAGCATGGTACTGGCACAAAAACAGACATATAGACCAATGGAACAGAATAGAGAACCCAGATATGGACCCTCAACTCTATGGTCAAATAATCTTTGACAAAGCAGGAAAAAACATGCAATGGGAAAAAGACAGTCTCTTCAATAAATGGTGCTGGGAAAATTGGACAGCCACATGCAGAAGAATGAAACTCGACCATTCTCTAACACCATTCACAAAGATAAACTCAAAGCGGATGAAAGACCTCAATGTGAGACAGGAATCCATCAAAATCCTAGAGGAGAACATAGGCAGTAACCTCTTTGACATCGGCCACAGCAACTTCTTTCAAGATACATCTCCAAAAGCTAGTGAAACAAAAGCAAAAATGAACTTTTGGGACTTCATCAAGATAAAAAGCTTCTGCACAGCAAAGGAAACAGTCAACAAAACAAAGAGGCCTCCCACAGAATGGGAGAAGATATTTGCAAATGACACTACAGATAAAGGGCTGGTATCCAAAATCTATAAAGAACTTCTCAAACTCAACACCCAAAAAACAAATAATCCAGTCAAAAAGTGGGCAGAAGAGATGAACAGACATTTCTCTGAAGAAGACATACAAATGGCTAACAGACACATGAAAAAATGTTCATCATCATTAGCCATCAGGGAAATCCAAATCAAAACCACACTGAGATACCACCTTACACCAGTTAGAATGGCAAAAATGGACAGGGAAAGAAACAACAAATGTTGGCAAGGATGTGAAGAAAGGGGAACCCTCTTACACTGTTGGTAGGAATGCAAGTTGGTACAGCCACTTTGGAAAACAGTGTGGAGGTTCCTCAAAAATTTAAAAATAGAGCTACCCTATGACCCAGCAATTGCACTACTGGGTATTTACCCCAAAGACACAGATGTAGTGAGAAGAAGGGCCATATGCACCCCAATGTTCATAGCAGCAATGTCCGCAATAGCCAAACTGTGGAAAGAGCTGACATGCCCTTCAACAGATGAATGGATAAAGAAGATGTGGTCCATATATACAATGGAATATTACTGAGCCATCAGAAAGGATGAATACCCAACTTTTACATCAACATGGATGGGACTGGAGGAGATTATGTTAAGTGAAATAAGTCAAGTAGAGAAAGTCAATTATCATATGGTTTCACTTATTTGTGGAACATACAGAATAACATGGAAGACATTAAGAGAAGGAAGGGAAAAATGGGCAGGGGGAATTGGAGGGAGAGATGAACCATGAGAGACTATGGACCTGAGAAACAAACAGGGTTTTAGAGGGGAGGGGGGAGGGGGGATTGGTTAGCCCGGTGATGGGTAGTAAGGAGGGCACGTACTGCATGGAGCACTGGGTGTTATACGAAAACAATGGATCGTGGATCACTACATCAAAAACTAATGATGTATTGTATGGTGACTAACATAACATAATAAAATTAAAAAAAAAAAAAAAAAGAAACACATTTGTTGGCCATAAAAGAAAGAGTTTTTTTCTTGGGAATAAATTTTGATTCTCTACAATGATCTTATATTCTGCAACCTTGCTGAAATAGTTTACTAGTTGTAAAAATGTTTTCAATAAATTCCTTATGGCTTTCCATATACCAGATCATGCTATCTGCAAATAGAGTTAGTTTAACTTCTTACTTTCCAACTTGAATTATTTTTATTTCTTTTTCTTGCCTAATTACAATGGCTAGATCTTCCAGCACAGTATTATTGGAATTTTTCTAATACTTTTCTGCATCTATTGAAATGATCATGCAGTTTTTGGCTTTTATAATATTAATATTGTGTACATTGTGTGAATTTGGGATATGAAACCAAACTCAAATTTCTGGGATAAATCTCACTTGTTCATGGTGTACAATCCTTATTTTTTATGTTGCTAGATAAAGTATTTTTTGAACTTTTTTCCTCTAAATTCACAAGGGGTATTGCTCTATAGTTCTTATGGTGTCTTTTTCTGGTTTAGTATCAGAGTAACTTTGGATTATTGGATGAGTAGGGAAGTCTTCCCTGTACTTCTGTTTTTTCCAAAGAATTTGTGAAGGATTCTTCTTTAAATATTAATATAATTCATCTTTGAGGCCATGGGTGGGCCTGAGCTTTTCTTTCTAGGAAGGTATTATTATTACTGCTAATTCAATCTCTTGTTATGGGTTTATCATGTTTCTTTTTCTCTTTGATCAGATGTAGCAATTTATGTCTTTCTAGAAACTGACATCCATGATTTCTAATGAGATGTCAATTGTTAATCTCATTTAAGATCACTTGTACATAAGTCACTTTTCTCTCACTGCATCCAAGAATCTGTCTTTGCCTTTGGCATTTTGACTATGATATACTTAGGTATGGATATTTTTTTTTTAAGATTTTATTTATTTAGGGCGCCTGGGTGGCTCAGTCGTTAAGCGTCTGCCTTCGGCTCAGGTCATGATCCCAGGGTCCTGGGATCGAGTCCCACATCGGGCTCCCTGCTCGGCGGGAAGCCTGCTTCTCCCTCTCCCACTCCCCCTGCTTGTGTTCCTGCTTTCGCTATCTCTCTCTCTGTCAAATAAATAAATAAAATCTTTAAAAAAAAAAAAAGATTTTATTTATTTATTTCAGAGAGAGAGAGAAAGATTACAAGTAGGCAGGCAGGCAGGCAGAGGGAGAGGGAGAAGCAGGCTCCCTGCTGAGCATGGAGCCGGATGTAGGGCTTGATCCCAGGACGCTGGGATCATGACCTGAGCCGAAGGCAGATGCTTAACTGGCTGAGCCACCCAGGTGCCCCAGGTATGGATATCTTTGAGTTGATTCTACTTGAAGTTTGTTGAAATTTTTTTAAATATATAATGTTTTTCACCAAATTTGAGGGTTCTTTTTCAACCATTATTTCCTCAAATAGTCTTCTCTCTTTCCTCTTCTTTTGATACTTCTCATGTGAGTATGTTGGTATGCTTTATTGTGTCTCACAGGTTTCTGAGGGTCTATTCATTTTTTAATTCTCTTTTCTCTTTGTCAAGTAGACTGGATAGTCTCAATCAACTTATCTTTGGGTTCACTGATTCTGTATTCTGCCAATTAAAATCTGTGTTGAGCCACTTTACCGAATTTTTTATTTCATTTATTGTACTTTTGAACTCCAACATTTCTATTTGACTCTTTCTTACAATTTCTATGTCTTTATTGATATCCTCTATTTAGTAACACACCATTGTCATACTTTTCTTTAGTTGTAAAAAAGCATGATTCCCTTAGTTATTTGAACATATATATAACAGCGTGTTTTAAGTCTTTGTATAATCAATCCAAAGTTGGGACTTCCTCAGGAACAGTTTCTATTGGGGTGCCTGGGTCTCTCAGTTGGTTAGCGTCTGACTCTTGATTTCGGCTCAGGTCATTATCTCAGGATTGTGAGATTGAGCCCCATGTTGGGCTCCAAACTGAACATGGAGCTTGCTGAAGACTTTCTTTCTCCCTCTCCCTCTGCCCCTCCCCTCCTCTCTAAAAAAAAAAAAAAAAAAGAATAGTTTCTAATTACCACTGTGTGTGTGCACATGTCTACATGTGCACACGTGTCGTAATTTCTTGGTATGTCTTGTAGCTTTTTTGTTTATTGAAAAATGGATTTTTAACAATATAATGTGGAAACTCTGGAAATAAATTACTTTCTTTACTAGGATTTTGTTGTTTTTGCTATTTGTTTATTTAGTGTCTTTATAGACTAATTCTACAAAGTCCCTGTTCTTTATCATATTCAGCCACTAAAGTCTCTGCTCTGTTAATTTGGTAGCCAAATAATGATTGAACAGGGATTTCCTTAAATGAGATGACCAAAAAAATCCCAAACCCTTTGTTAAAGGACTCTCATTTTGCACTGAAGATATACCTTCAGTGCTTTGGCAGTTTATAACTCTCCCTCTGACTTTACTTCTTCTTTGCGCAGGGAACCAAAGTAAGCCACAGACGAGACATTAGGGCCTTCTCAGGTATTCCTGGGCAGGGCCACAGCCCTTCGCATGCACATTATCTTCTGGATTCCAAGGAAAGTATCAGAGCTTTTCAAACATCTATTTGAACAGCTGAGTATCTCGTTTCCCAGTTTTTCTTTTGAAGTGTGTATGTGTGTGTGTGCATGTGTGTGTGTATTTTTTTTTTTTTTTTGTCAGACTCATGTTTGCTCCAACTGATACCACCACCTCAGGCAACTGTGATGTTAAAGTATTGCCACTGATTGTTTTTGACAAATGCCCTGGGATAGAATTGTTCTCATGGGGAGTTTTGAGTCAGGTCAAATAAAGACAAGCCCTGAGAATGGGACTTTTCCAGGGAGCTATCAGTCAAGTCAAATAGTGCCAATGCTCTAGTGATTGGGGCTTTTAGGGAATATCAAACCCATTTACACCCTTCAGTGGCTGCTAGGCTGCTGATTTTCACAGCTACTAACTATAGTTGTGAGGGTGTTAGTTTTCAAGGCTGTGGCAGAACTGGTGAGAGGAGGATGAGAGTTGGGTAAATTAAATTGCTACAAAGTGTATTCTTATGAGATTCAGTCATTTTTCTTTAATAAATGCTCTCCATATTGTTGTAAACCTTGGTAAATGTCCAGAGTTCTGAAAAAGTTAATTTTGAACATTATTCCCAGTGTTAATATTGCTTTCATAGAGGATTAGATTTTTGGAGGCCCTTACTCTGTTATTCCAGAATCATTTCTAGTTAATATAGTCTTACTGGGCTACTAAATCAGTGTATATTTCTGGGAAAATTTTTCCCCATTTTTTGGGAGAATTTTACTGAGTAACACTTTCTTTACAGAATGATTTAGCTTCCAACATTGCATAATTTAAACCCAAAATGCCTTGGAAGCAGAAATAAATATTTATAAGTGTTTTTCAACCTACTAAGAATGTGTTTGATTTTTTTTCTTGAGAATAAATGTTAACCATTGTTGGCTATGAGGTTGAGTAATGAGAAAAGGAAGAGAGGTGGGTCAGAAGCCCTGTGAACAAATTCTTGATTATCCCATTATACCATATGGTTTAGGCTTGGGCATCATTTTTTTTTTTTAAACAGCAATAGCAGGGCACCATAATTTGCTTTGCAAAGGGTATTAGGGCCATGTTTTAGAATTGAAAATAGTTTTTCTTCAAGGTTTTTAAATCTTTTTTCATTTTAAATGATTTTGCACTAAAATGGGTACCTGCATCTAAAAATGATATGACTACAATTTCCCTTTAGTATCATGTATTGTAATATCAAATAGAAGCTATTTCAGAGACTTTATGAAGAAGGGAATCTGGAGAGAGTGTTAATCTGACCAGCTGTCTATATCAGTATATTCTAAGAGAGACTGGCACAGGCATTTAATACATTTTACATTATTAAATGATACTGGAGTTTTGGAGATAAGATACTAGCTCTGTGTGAGTGTCCAAAAAGGTATTTTAGTTATTTAATGTAGGTTTTCCCATCTAAATTCTTAAAACAGAGACAGTCCCCTCCTAAACTTAGCCTAGACATTAAGAACTGTAAACCATGCCTGCTGTGCACTGAATTATATTCCCTCCAAATATATGTTGAAGTCCTAATCCCTAATATCAGTAAGCATGAGGTACCTAATATACTTTTTTAAGTTCCTTCTCTGTTTATTTTTTTATTATGTTCAGTTAGCCACTGTATAGTACATAATTAGTTTTTGATGTAGTTTTCAATGATTCCTTAGTTAAGTATAACACCCAGTACTCATCACAGCATGTGCCCTCCTCAACACCCATCACCCTGTTACCCCCTCCCCCCACCCTCCCCCTTTCTGAAACCCCCAGATTGTTTCTTGGGGTCCACAGTGTCTGATGGTTCATCTCCCTCTCTGATTTCTCCCCCTTTGGATTTCCTTCCCTTCCCCTATGGTCCTCCATGCTATTGCTTATGTTCCACATATGAGTGAAACCATATGATAATTGTCTTTCTCTGCTTGGCTTACTTCACTTAACATAATCCCCTCCAGTTCCATCCATGTCGATGCAAATGGTGGGTATTCATCATTTCTGATGGCTGAGTAATATTCCATTGTATATATGTACAACATCTTCTTTATCCATTCATCTGTTGAAGGGCATCTCGGCTCCTTCCACAGTTTGGCTATTGTGGACATGGCTGCTATGAATACTGGGGTGCACGTGCCCCTTCTTTTCACTACGTCTGTATCTTTGAGGTAAATACCTAGTAGTACAATTATTGGGTCATAGGGTAGCTCTATTCTTAACATCTTCAGGAACTTCCATACTGTTTTCCAGAGTGGCTGTACCAGCTTGCATTCCCACCAACAGTGTAGGAGGGTTCCCCTTTCTCCACATCCTCTCCAACATTTGTTGTTTCCTGTATTGTTAATTTTTGCCATTCTAACTAGTGTAAGGTGGTATCTCATTGTGGTTTTGATTTGTATTTCCCTGATGGCTAGAGATGTTGAGCCTTTTTTCATGTGTATGTTAGCCATTTGTATGTCTTTTTTGGAGAAGTGTCTGTTCATGTCTTCTGCCCATTTTTTGACTGAGTTATTAGTTTTTTGAGTGTTGAGTTTGAGAAGTTCTTTATAGATCTTGGATATCAACCCTTTATCTGTAATGTCATCTGCAAATATCTTCTCCCATTCCATGGGCTGCCTCTTAGTTTTGTTGACTGTTTCCTTTGCTGTGTGGAAGCTTTTTATCTTGATGAAGTCCCAAAAGATCATTTTTGCTTTTGTTTCACTTGCCTTTGGAGACATGTCTTGAAAGAAGTTACCGTGGCTGATGTCGAAGAGGTTACTGCCTATGTTCTCCTCTAGCATTTTGATGGATTCCTGTCTTAGGTTGAGGTCTTTCTTCCATTTTGAGTTTATCTTTGTGTATGGTGTAAGGGAACGGTCCAGTTTCATTCTTCTGTATGTAGTTGTCCAATTTTCCCAACACCACTTATCGAAGAGACTATCTTTTTTCCATTGGATATTTTTTCCTGATTTGTTGAAGAGTAGTTGATCATAGAGTTGAGGGTCCATTTCTGGAGTCTCTATTCTGTTTAAATTAACAACTACAAAAAAACATGAAATTGGCAAAAGCCAGGGCCACAGAGTATGGATTTTAGGGAGATTGGTGGAATTTGGCATTTGTTATCTGGCCTGAATGGGTTGAGTGACTACAGAGATAATAGCCAAGGATGGTGTTCTGGCAGCCCACAGCATATAGCAATGCTAGAGTTAATGAGGTCATTATCTATGGTCAAGGACTTGGGAGACCAAAGATGCACGAGGAAACACTTTGTGATGATAAAATTATTCCATATAATGGTTATGACAGTACTACATTTCTCAAATATTATCAAATTATACACTTAAAAAAGTGAATTTTACTCTAATTATCCCTCAATAAAACTGATTTAAAAGAATAAGAAGGAAGAGAAAGAGAAGGAGAAATGCCAAGAACTCCAACCTATCAAGGAAGAGGATTTGGGCCATTTAATTGGACAAATAGCTGCAAGTACACAGGGAACCAGTTGAAAGCAAAGGATCTTGGAGGAGGGAATACATAAAAGACAACAGTGGCCTCAGGAACAGTTTCAGAAAAAAAAGACCTGTGGCATTTTACCCACACTATATCATGTCCATGATTATCTTGTCAAACTAATTTTCTCTTGCTTTCCTCTCTATCTCATTCTGTTACAAAAAGTATATAAATGTATATAATATAGTGCTATTCAATGGGTACAAAGTTTCAGTTACACAAAATGATTAAGTTCTAGAGACCTGCTGTACAACACTGTGTCTGTAATTAACAATATTCTTGCACAGTTACAAATTTTTTAAGATCTTAGATCTCATGTTAAGTGTTCACTAAATAAATAGTATATTGCTAAGTGCTCTTACCATGAATACATAAATAATGTATTGATGTTTATTGTGAAGAACTGTAAGATGTCTGTAAATTTTCAGACGTCTTGCAAGCTAACAAGTTAGCGAGGCAAGTAATTTCATGGAAATAGAACACATAAAACTCATGGATCAGAAACAAAATTCTTTATCATTCATAGTATAGCCAGCAGCCTGAACTTCATGTTCCCATCATCTCCTCCCACACCCCCCCAAGTCCCATGGGGGTAAAGCAGAGAGGCCCAGTGGATGCTGCACATGCAGTGAGTTTGCATCAAAACTAAGGAACCCCAAGTTTAGGAAACCCCAATAGTTATTTTAAAATGAGTGCTTACAAATATGCTCAACATTTGCCCCAGTAGGATACCTTATCTCTATTATCCTGGTCAGTAAACAAATCTACCTGTGAATTAACTATTGGGAGGAAATATTTATCATCCAAGACTGTCTGTCATACAAATACCCATGAAATACAGTTTGGAACAAGAGCTTTCAGTGCTTCTTCTCAAAATGTGCAGAAACAAAGAGTCCCATGGCGAGATGTTTCCCAACAACTCTTAATTTTATAATTAACCTATAACTTTACAGAACAGGGAATCAGGATAACAGCTGTATTGAAGGAGCAGTGGGCATTACCAGAAATCCTTAACTTGGAGTTGTGCATGCTATCTGATGAGACTGAGTTAGTGGACCCTTCTGAAGTTGAGGTTTTACCAAGTGAGAGTTTTTTTTATTCCCCTTCTTTCCTTCCTTCCCTCCTTCCTTCCTTCCTTCTTTCCTCCCTTCTTTCCTTCTTCTCTCCCTCTCTCTCTCTTTAACATACTTTAATCATTACCATTTATTGTTTTGCTATCTAACAGAATATATACTTTATTGATTTGTATAGTCTATTGTTTTAGTTTTCCTCTCCTGACTGCATATAAACTCCACAGTGGGAGGAATCTTTCTCTGTAGGGTTCCCAGTGACCAGCATCTAGTACACAATTTATAAATATTTGCTAAATGAATCTCAGCAGCTGAGAAGTATATGTAGTGGACATACGTCATTGCTTTTGTCACCTGGTGTGAATATTCTTTTCATCTGTGAGGAATTCACACCCAAGGTAGAAACCTATTTACCAATAGGGCAGGATCGACAATCAAAATGTTTCCTATTCCGGCTTCCCCTGCAGCTAAGGTTTTGGCATATGTTCTAGGCTGTAGTAATCAATAGGTCAACCCTAGTCCTTCAAAGAGAAGCTAGTGGTGCCCTAAAGTATGAATGGACAGCATCCCTTTTGACACTGGTGGCAGCAGCAGAAGAATCTCGTTCTAGCTCCCAGTGACGGTGGCAGTCATGCAGCATTTGGTAGCTGGCATTACTTATGCCTGTGATGTCATTCTCCAGGTGTGTTCATGGACCTGTTTACCAGTGTACCTGCAGGTGTCGTTCCTGGTTCCTTGTACTCCAAACCTGTGTCTCTAGCCCTCTCAGAGACTTTATGAGCAATGAAGTATTCTTTTAATGAAAAATACCAATGTCTAAATTAGCTAAAGTTGCTTACATTTACGTCTATCAGGGTACTAAGAAATTTCCAGCAGCATATAACACAAAAAAATCAGTTAAGAGCCATAGGTAGATTTTCAGATATTTTGGTCAGTGTTCTCTCTACCCCCTCAATAATGCACATAAAATGCACACAATAAAATGCATATGATAATAAACAAAAGATAAATGCATGTAACAAAATGTTTGTAACCTAACCAGAACAGCAGCATGATGTATTGAATTTCATAGATTTAGTGAGAATTAAAAATATAATTAAGAAAGAATACTGTGGTATTATTTAATGTGCAGAAATGTGTTAATTTCAATAATTGCTTATCCAGTTTTATAGGAGATTCCATGAAGATAATTTGCACCTTCAAAAAGGCAGAATGCTCTATGAATGACCTGAGAGATTTTAAGATTGACTTTAATGCTTTTTCTTCTATCTATTTAGAACACCTCTCTAAATTATGTAATGCAGTCAGTTCAAAACTGTGGTAAAGGAAAGTCAGCTATAATAATTTCCATTCTCTATTTTACTTTATTAGAAAAGTCTTAGTCCAAAACACGTACATAATATAATACTGAGTCACTAAAGAAGAAACTTGAGGCTAGTCCCATATGATCATGTCTTAGAAGCTTCCTATAGTGGAGAGTTTCCTATATAAATAATGCAAGGAATTTCAAAGGCCACATGCTTTTCTTTGCCTTTTCATATTTTATATCAAATTAATTTCAAACATGCAAATATTCCTTTCATAACTCAATGTGCTACAGTAAACTGAAGAACAATTTTTGGAAAAAGGAGGTGGCTTGGGTTGAACAGATTCCACACATTTCTGTACTAATTTGGGTTGACAGCTCAATGATTGTTCTATACTCAACGTTAAAACAGCAGAAACAAAGACAGCTGAGGAGCAGACACTTCGAGAAGTTCTCTACTTCCCTCTGCTGGAGGCTGTGAGATATCCGTGCATGCTGTAGGCTTTTATTATGGGGGTTGGGGAGCTAATGCTGGGAGAAATGTTTGCTTTCTATATCATAATTCACATGTGGTTTTTAGCCGATGGAAGGGTATCAAGAGTAAATTTATTTCAATACAGAGCTGTTTAAAAATGTGGACTAGGAGTTATTTTTAGATTTCGGAATTGCTAAAGATGATCAGAAATATTTATCTTTGAGTGTGATGTTTTGGAAGGTTAAGGGTGGTTTGTTTCCTCTTTATAATTTGCAAGGGATTTTGTTTTGCTTGTCTGAAAGTCAGCCAGTCCATTTATTTCTGAATAATTAGTGGCCTTCCTGAACTTAGGATTTCATTTGACTGTTCCTTAAGCAAGTAGGTATTTATTGTTTTTGTCCTCAAATGATTTAGGAGGCATTCCTAAGATGAAAGGGTAAAGGATGGAAAAAGGGCTTATAACACAACTTGCTGCTATTTCCTGGCAAGGTGAAAACTGGAAACGTAAGCTTTATCAATGAGAGAAAACCAAATCACGTCAATGAGCATTTACTCAATTCTGCCAAGGTAAAAGTTTCTTTTTATGAACATCATGGTGTGTAATCCAAAACATGCATCTAAAAATTAAGGAAAATAAATAAAAATAATAAAATTAAGGAAAATAATTTCCCTCTCTCTCCATTCCCCCTCTATCTTTATCTCTGTCTGTATCTCTGTCTTTATTTATGTCTCTGTTTTTCTCCATCTTCTCCTATTTCTTAATAATAGAAAATAGTAAGAATAAAACTATAAACCTACGGCAAGGAAGGTGGAGAAATATTCTAAGAAGCTGTAATTTGAATTATGTGCTTATTGGTTGTTTTTTTTTTTAAGATTTATTTATTTTGAGAGAGAGAGACAGAGGGAGGGGCAGCAGGAGAGGGAGAGAGAATCTGAAGCAGACTCTGTGCTGAGCACGGAGCCGGGGCTCAATCTCATGACCCTGAGATCAGGACCCGAGCTGAAATCAAGTGTTGGAGGCTTCATCGACACCACCCAGCCACCCCTGTGCTTATTGTTTAGCACTTATGAAAGTCAAGCATACATGGCACAGAAAATAAACTATGAAAAGTTCTGCTCTGTGTTTTCAAGATCTACATTTTGGGAGGAGCTAGGTAATTAATTGCCCTTGGAAAGGCCTTAAAAGGGAGATAAGCAGGCTTTTAATATTCTGAGAGTGAGAAGGCGATGTCATGAGAAACAAGAAGAATCTGGATACAAAGATGGAAGTGTGTCAGTGGCATTAGTCATCCCACTTAGCAAAAAAAGAGGGAAAGGGGGGCCCTCGGTGGCTCAGTCGGTTAGGCATCTGCCTTCGGCTCATGTCATGATCCCAAGGTCCTGGGATCAAGTCCCACATTGGGCTCCCTGCTCAGCGGGGAGCTTGCTTCCTCCTCTCCCTCTGCAGCTCCCCCTGCTTGTGCTCTCTCCCTCTTTCCCTCTCTCTCTCTCTGTGTCAAATAAATAAAAAATAAAATATTTTAAAAATGTATAAAGAAAAAGAAAAAGAGGGAAAGCAGACTGAAGGGTGAAACCTCCCAAATGTCATTTATCAACATGGCATTCTTGTCCCATGAAGTTGCTGTGGGAAAGAATAAAATAGATATTAGACCCTGTCTATCTTTAGGGAAATCTCATAGTAATCAGGATCCCCCAGGCAAATGGAAACCATCTTGAGTATTTCAAGAAGGAAAGAATTTGATGGAGAGAATTAAAGTCATTGGAAGAGCTGAGGATCACAGACCACTAAAGCCAGAGCAAGAACTCAGGAAACAAAAAAGAAATGCTGGTGGTGATCTTGGCTGTCTGTACTGCTAAGTGGTCCTCTGTGGGGTTCAAGTTCTTTGTAGATCATGTAGCCAGTCACATTTTTACATAGTCATGTTTGTCTTTAATCTTTGTTGCTTCTGGAATGTGTGTCTTATTTATGAAGATTTTCCCCCGATGTAAAATAGCAAAGATATTCTGTATTGATTCTATATTTTTTATAGTTTTATTTTTTAAGGTTAGATTTACTTCATCTGGGGTTTGTTTGGTTTATATATATATATATATATATATATATATATATATATATAATCCTACCAGGTTGAACTACAGAATCAACCTGTAAAATTTTATTTGAAATATCCTGTAGACATTTTTTATTGTAGTTAGGTTGAATATATGGATTAATTTCAGAAGAACTTCAACCATTATGATAATGAAGTTTTGTAAAACATAGTGTGCTTCTCAATGTAGTAAGTCATCTTTTTGATCTATCAGTAAGATGTTAATAGCTTTATTTAAATTTTATTCTTTTCTTCCTAGATGTATTCCTATGTACCTTTTATCTTTTTTGAAAAGAATCATTTCTTTGATTTCTTTCAAATTTGTGATTACTAATAAAAGTTTTGATTTCTATATGGTCTTTTGACCTCTAATAACACTCTTTAACTCATCTGTGATTTTTAGTTATTTTTCTATTGATTCTCATGTTTTCCTAAGTCTAAACATACAGACAATTTGTCTCTTCCTTTCCTACTATGTAGGCCTTATTTTTTTTCCTTGCCTTATTGCAGTCAGTAAAATATTTAATACAGTGTTGAAAGGCTGGCAGAATAGTAGGCCATTGTTACATTTCCACATTTTATTGGAAACCTTTCAAATATTTACTGTTAGTTCTCATTTTGCTGCAATTTTCTAATATATATCATTAAGGGAATGTCCACCTATTCCAAGGTCAAATATTTTCATCAGGAATGGTTGTAAATTATCAAATTATTATGGGATCTATTGAAATCATTGCATTATGTGGGTTCTTCTTCTTCTTCTTCTTCTTCTTCTTCTTCTTCTTCTTCTTCTTCTTTCTTCTTCTTCTTTCTTCTTCTTCTTCTTCTTTCTTCTTCCCCACTCCGTAAATCTAGCAAATTATTTTAACAACTTTCCTTGTATTGAACCTTTTGCACTTTCTCTCATGGATCTTCAGTAGAAGCTATCAGTTCTAGTTATTGTTTTAGACCCTCTTCTTTGAACTACCGGGTTTTCTGACTTGAGCTAGCAATTAATAGTATTATTGTCATTGCGTTCTTACTATTAATTTGCTTGATCTGTTTATTTTGCAGAATCTCTTAATCAATGATGCTTTTTGCAGACAGTGAGATCTAAAGTTTCTCTTGGCTAAAGGTAGGGCGTGGAGAGGGGTTACTCTACACTCTCAATCTTTTTTGTGTGTTAGTGGAGGGAATTCATCCTCTCCAAGCCACGTGGAAGGGGAATTCTGTCCTCCAGGAGAGTTTCCCTGGTAGGATAAACCTTCTCTGAGATTTACTTACAGAGGGCAAAGCACAGCTTCCCCATGGACTGAAGAGATCTGATCTAGTTAACTGCCTGGGATTCTTAGTGAGTAGTATAACAGTTTGATCTTCAACTTAGTGTCTGTTAAACAGATATGACATCTGTCTTTGGGTCTTGCATTCTGTCAATACTATAAACAGTGATGGACAACAAAACATTTCGCTCCACCCTGGCAATAAAACCTAAAGTTTGAATTACTTATTATGCAGAATTCTTTATTATCTGCTTAGTAAATTCTCAGTGTCTCAGATTCTTTAACTGTAAATGGGAATAATAGCAGTAACTACATCAGAGAGTTGTTGTGAGGATTTAACAAGCAATATATGTAAAGCACTTGGAACAGTTTCTTACTCCCCCAAATTGGATGTCTAACTGCAGATAGATATAATTGTATATATAAACTTGAAGTTGAATTTATTTCCTTGTGGTTATAGAATTGGAGTTGAACCTCTCCCTATATGTACCGTTCTATGAAACATGCTCCAAGGTACTTATGTGTGTTAACTATTGTTATATAGCAAATAACTACAAAATTAGCAGTTTAAAACAATACACATCTATCATGTCACAGATTTTGTGGGTCAAAAGTCCAGGCACATCTTAATTGAGTCCTCTGTTTAGGACCTAACAGCGTTGCAAGGCGTTGTCTGGGCTGTCACATAGGAAGGCTTTACTGGGAAAGAATATACTTACAAGCTTACTAAAGCTGTTAGCAGAATTCATTTCCATGTGGTTGTAAGACTAAAGCCTGCTGCCAACTTCTAGAGACCACCCTCAGGCCCCTAGACGGTCAAATAGTCTTATAAAATGTAAATACAGAAATGACATCCCATTACCTTTGTGATATCCTATTGATGAAAAGCAAATCACAGGTCCCACCCACAATCAAGGCAACAGGATTATACATGGGTATTAATACTAGGTGGGGTCCGGAGGAGACACCCTCCATTCTGCCCACCACAGTATGACTTTATGAAATCTGCGTACAATAGCAAGTGTTAAAGATTCTGTTAAATAATTTCATATAAGACAGTGTATGTGCTTTTCATTTTTTCTTTATAGAAAATAGATGTTCCGCACTGCGTGTCCAATTTTCTATATTATTTTTCATCTGACAAGACATCTTGAACATGCTCAGTGTCAACCAGTATTTTTGCATAATATTATCTTTTTCATGGGTGTGTTTTAGACCAGACTTTGCAAAGGCGGACTTGCATATTGGTTGAGAACCAATGGGATGGTTCCTGCAGAGCTTAGACAATCTTGTGGCCTTGTGTGTCACTTCATCTTCCTGAGACCTCTTCACCCTCTCTACAAATGTGAATAATAATAGTAACCACTGAATAGCATATTATGACACTGAAATAACATAATAACTGGAAATATAAGAGCTATCATTTCTCCATCGCATACTTATTCAATACATTTTCTTTAGCATTTAGACTTTTTCTACTTCATGTAATATGCAATAGTACAATAAAAATTCTATTTAAAAAGCATTGAACAATATCTCTAACTCCTGAAAATAAACAACTAAAAGTAGAATTTCTGCATGAAAAATGTACATAACTTTAAGTAACATACTGCAAAATTGCTTGCCAGAAAATAAATGCCAAGTTTCACTCCCACCATCGTTGTGTAAAAACATCTTTATCCCACAACCTGACCAACACTGAGCATTACCATTTTCTAAGAAGAAGAAGGAGAAGAATTATTATTTTGTATACCAAAACATGGTACCACATTGCTTTAGTTGGGGTTTTTATATTATTTTGCTACCCATTTCCTTTTTCATGAATTATATTTTTGAACATTTTCCTCTGCACTCTTGTTTTTTAAATTAAAAGATATTAATTTCTTGATTCTGGAATACGTTCCAGTTTTCTTCCAGTTTGACTTTTAAATCTTGTCTTTAACATTCTCAAATGTTAAATCTATAAATATATAAATATGTGTTTTGTTTCTGGCTTTAGTTTGTTGTAGTTGTTGTTTTTCCTTGAAATAATATAGTCACCTACTTTCATTTTAAAAATTTTGTTTTGTTGTTTTCAATTTTTCTAGGAATTATTTTAGCATATGCCTTAGGTAGGATTCTCTGGAAAAGCCTGGGACAGGGTTTTTTATTTGCAAGTGATTTATGGAAGATGGACTTGCAGGAAAAACCTGGAAGGGGGTGAGGGAAGCCAGGTAGAGAAGAGTTAGAAGGTAAACAGGGATGAGTTTCCAGAAGTCTCACCTCAGGGTCTTCCCTTGTGATTTTCTGGAACTTGAAAAGCACTGCAGAGCCCTTCCCACCTTGAGGCAAAGGACAGAGGTTTTGTAGACAACCCCTCCCAGGAGCCAGGCCCTGGGCAGTCACGCATAACTCAGAGGTACCTCCTAGTGGAGAGGTGGCTCCAGTCACCCAAAAACAAGCATCTGGAGAAGTTTGCGGATAGGAGCCTTTGGTAGCTAGACCACCCTCCCATGGCAGATGGGCATACGAAACCAGTTAAAAGTGTCCTGTAGTAATGACGTTATTAAAATATTTAAATACTCTTTTTTTTACATTTTTTCATTTAAATTCAATTTAGTTCCCAGATAGTGTATTATTAGTTTCAGGGGTAGAATTTAGGAATACATCAGTTGCATAGAACACCCAGTGCTCATTATATCATGTGCCCTCCTTCATGTCCATCACCCAGTTACCCCATCCCCCCACCCCTCTCCCCTCCAGCAACCCTCAGTTTGTTTCCTAGAGTCCAGAATCTCTTATGGCTTGTATCCCTCTCTGCTTTTATCTATAACAATAAATTTAAAAAATAACCACAGTCTCATTTGCTAGGTTCAGGTCTTCTGGCTTCAACTGATATCCCTTGCAGCTCTCCTGCCTTAAGATTCAGTATGAACACATATTGGCTGAGTAGAGATAATTTAAATGATAGATAATAATATCCTCATCCCCTCTACTTTTCAGACACTGGCCTGATTTCCTGGAAAGACCTCTTGAATTCTCTCTTCCCTCAGTGAGATCTTTCTCAGCACAGTCCTCCATTCTTTGTGTAACTAGACTCTACCTAGACCCAACCACCTGTCTAGTAAATGTGCCGTAGACCAGAAAAAAATTCAGCGTAAGCTCATGCTGAGACCCCTATGATGTACAGAGGTATTTGCTTTCTTCTTAATAGTAGACATTTTATTTTTAAAGAATTCAAATGGGTATGAATAAAAAAAAAATCTCATGAAAGTGTATTGAAATATTAACTTTTTTTTCCTGCTTTGTTTTTCCTGTCTATGCTTCTTAACTTGGGGACAATTTCATTTTTCAATGAAAGTTTTCACAGAATTAATTCTATCATGAGTGGTAGCACTAGGGAATGAAAGCCAGAATTCTAAACAGGAAAGCAAGGAAATTTGAAATCTTTTCTATGTGAAGAATAAAGTAGAAATATGATGTCAAGTATATAGAAAGAGACTCTCCTGGTGCCGAGTTTAGCCAAAGAAAATACTTTATAATATGACTTCTGCCCGTGGCCTGCAGCCAGAGTCCTGCACCTCCTCCCCCAGACCTTGTTCCAATCATACTAAGCTCAACTATTCTTCAGAAAGCATGCTGTTCCCTTCACAAATCATGCTGTTCCTTGTCAAACTTTCTCTTTTCTTCCCGAAATACTTTTATATCGGTTCTTCCTAGAAGCCGAGCCTCCAGCTGAAGTTAATTATCCATTCCTCGTATTTTCATGGCATACCAGGCCACACCATTAATCACACTCTGTTATAATTTTTTTAATCTTTTGCTGTATTCCAATTAGAAGATAAGCTTCTTGAGGATAGTGATTATGTCTAATTATCTTTAATCACCTCCCCCCCAATGACTAGCATAGCATCCACACCTACCAAGTCACGTTCAGTTACTGGGAACTCTTTCTTGCAATGTCCATCTTTCTGGTAATGGCCTTTTCTATTGTGTTAGTGGTAAAGTCAGAAGGAATCTTTGCATGGCCTCATTTCCCTATGGTTGCATCTCCAATTGTTCACATTACATCCCTGAAGAGCAGCCCTTATGTACTTAAAGAACTTCCTCTTTTCCACATCTTCTCCTTTAATGATCCTTGTTCCTTGACATTAATTTCTATGAGCAACCCAATGTGAGGGCAGTCCTTCATCCTTGTCCCTCCCCTGGACTCGCCCATTTCATGTGTCAGTCTGATCAGCCCATAGTCCCCAGTGAATCATGCAAACAGGCATCTAGGTGTTGCTATGAAGTGGTTTTCTAGATGGGATTAACATCTACAACTACTTTAAGTAAGCAGGTATTCCTCACTAATTTGACTGGATCTGATCCAAAAAGTTGAAAGAACTTAATTATAGAGCTCAGGTTTCCATGAGGAAGAAAAAATTCCACCTGTGGACAGAAGCTTCATCTCCTGCCCAAGAGTTTCTGACTTACTCTTTCTGACAGCCTGCCCTCTGGATTTTGGACTGGCCTAGCTAACCTTTACAATCACGTAAGCCAGTTCTTTCAATCTGTCTCTCTCTCTTTCCATTTACCCGGGTCCTTTTCTCTGGTGGAACCCTGACTGATATAATCACATTGAATCCTGGGTGAAATGCACCTTAGCGCATACACATGACTATAAACATGGGTGCTGGCTTTTTTCACATACCTTCTTCAGCTGATCTGACCTTAAGAGGCCAATCTCAGTGGGCTGTATCAATAAGGCTTCATCCTCTGTGTGCAGGGTGAATTCATCCCAGAATAGATGCTGGCAGCAGACCCGAGGGTAGGAGGAGGAAGAAGTTGGGGTAATTATTCCTCCAGCTTCTTTGCAGCTGAGCCGAAATTTGGTGTTCCTCCACCGAGGCCATGACTTCTGGAATAACGCCATCTTCTACAGCTCTTCCCCCCCCCCACTTGTACCTCCATGTTTAGGGGTCATAGTGACTCCCTGATATTACTAGTAACAGGGTGATGCACCGTCCCAAATTGATTTCCGTAAAGCCTGCCCACCCCTTTTCAAATAGATTTTCAGAATGGTCTTTCCATTCCATTTCCATCACCACATTTGAGCAGCCCATCTGCTTCCTGCCTGGCCTGCTACATCAAGAATGCATGAAAGTTGCCTACATTATCCCTGATCACCCAGCCTCTGCTAATACAACCACATAGGGCAAATATTAAGAACAGATGAGATGCGAGTGACTTGAAAGCATGAGCCTGACTATAAATCGAGAGAATACACAGAACCCCCACCACCCGGCAGATATGCTGTTAGCAATAAAGAAAAAGGTAGCCAAGTGATAAAATTAGGTTTATTTGGTCCTCTATCTACCCTAAGAGGACAAGAAAAAAGAAAAAAAAAAAACAAAAAAAAACAAGTAACTAAATTACAAATAATCCTCTGGAAGAGTTTAAAGGACCATTGCTGAAATTATCATATCATATAACTCCTCTGAAACAAAGTATCTTAACTTTGTAACTTAAACATTTCCATCCAGGAATTTCAAAGCAGCTTTTCAATGCAAATGACAAGGGCATCAGACCAAATCTGGGCCTCTAGACTGACAACAGACTCCTTATGTAACTATAGAGACTACCTTATGTTTTAAGGCAATTTTTAAATCATTCTTACAATGTGTGCTATGTTAAATACCACAGTTGTCAGTTCATTTCATCATCATTAGTCTTTCTTAATGCTACAAATAAAAATGATCAAGTTTCTCAATTCCTTCTTAAAATTGTGTCTAGTTTATCCTGCATTCTTGCCAGGAACCAAAGAAAGGAAAAGCAGTTAATATGTCATGAGGCCTCTTAAGTGCGATATTTCTTGACCAGCTAGCAACATTTTAAGAACTCAGTTTATTACGAAGATTTCTCAATGGAAAGATGTAATAATAAATAATGATCTAAGACATTATACTCATAGCATTTAGAGTTATTGAAAGTATTGCTTGAGATCCTTTTAATGATCTACAATAAATCGAATGTAAAAGGTCAGGCAAGCAAATCACAATTGTACATAAACATTTTCATTAACTATTTAAAAGCATCTGACTCCCTTTAACAGTTTAGAACTTAAGGATTTTAGGCACTATTGATTTTAAAACAAGACCTCTTACACCAAAATATATGGCATCAGACAAGTTTATGTGCCAAAATCTATAATATGGACTTTACCTTTCACAGTATTATATTTTATATTCCTAATAAAGGTTTGAAAATCATTGAGTTTGGTTCAGAAAGATTAGTTCTAGGTCTATTTCTGAGCATGCTTTATGTGCCAGAAACTTTGCTGAGCTTGAAAACACTTGGGAATAAAAGTATAAAAAGCTAGACACACAGACATATAAGCAAACAATTTCAGTTCAAGTCAATGACTGCTCTTGATGGTGCATTTCACAAAGCGAGGACACCGTGTGCACATTTGGACCTGTGCCTGCCTGAGAGAGGCAGGGAAGACTTTACAGCATGGGGGCAACAGAACCAAGACAAAGAATGATGTGGAGTTGGCCAGGAAGGAGAGTGGAGAAAGATACTCAAATAGCTATCAGCTATCATCCACATACTAACATCTCTGAAAAGTGTATCTTCAGCTCAGTGTATCTGCTGCTTCAACACTCATGTCCAATTGCCAACAGGGTATCTCTATTTAGATGTCCCAGTGAAACCTCAAGTTTGCTGTGTCCAGTCTCATCTCTATCTAGTCTCTCTATAACCTGTTCCTTCTCTGGTTTTCTCCACATCAGTAAATGTTGAACAAGCAACACTGTTGGATATTAGCTTTGAATCCCTAAATGCTTCATCATATCTCCTATTGAATGAGTTACCAACCTTAGCCAATTCTGTATGTGTTATTTCTTCTAAGACAAGCAGTTCTTTTCTCCTTATGTTTTGGTTCAAGTCTTCACATCTTCTCCCTTGAAATATTACAGCAATATCTTAATTGGTCATTCTACTCCATCAATTTCTTTCTATTAGCAATAATCGCGCCTCGGATAAACCTCATTGGCTACGATACTGCCACTGCGCAAAGCTCCATCAATTTCTTTCTGTTGTGTTCTCCACACTGCCAGTAAAGCTGCTTCTCTGAAAAATACATTTGATGATATCTCTCCCCTGTTTGAAGTCCTTGAGTGAATTCTCATGGTAGCTGAAACCATAGCATAAAAAGCCCTTCAGGACCTGAATTCCCCCACCTTTCTCCTTTCCATCTCTGTACTTCAGAGATGTAAATGTTCTACTAATCTGAGTGGCCTTGAACTCTCTTTCCATCTGTAACTAAATTCTTTTTGCCTTTCAAAATTCTGTTCTGGTGACACTCTTTCCAGGAGGACTCTTCCAATCTGCATCCCATAATTCACACTCTCCTTCCCATGAAGACCCTCAAGCAACTCAGAGTTGTCACACTGCCTTTAAACTGTCTCTTTTCGGTCCTCTTTGCCTCGTTAGACTTTGAGCCCTAAGGTACATCTTGACCATTTCAGAAATAAATATATTGGTTACAACAGCTGGTAAATAGTCATTTTTTTGGCAATATATTTTTTCACATAAAAAAATCTAGTTTTGTTTTCTAATAAGGAACTTAAATATAGGGTAACTTGTTGAAGTTTTTCATTTAAGGCAGCCGTGCTTTTTTTTTTTTTTCACCTAGTGGCCACATATTCCTTAAAAGAGTGCTATGAGAAATAAAAGAAATAAAAACTAGGTAAATGACAGCATTCTCCAAATTGAACATTTAGAAAATAAAAATAAACATTTATTCTAAAAATAGGTATTGAGTATCTATATTTTGGATGGTGTACCAGAACTGAAATTACAACATTTAATAGAATAGCACACCATATACTCCATGAGTTTGCATGAGTTTATATTGTTGTGTTTAGTGCTTAGAGACAAGTTACCTGAGTTTGAACTGGGATTCTTACACTTCCTCACTATGTCAACTGGTACCTCAGTTTTATTGTTCTGAAGTTATAGAGTAGGAACATGTATAATGAATTTAGAGTAATAGTATAATGATTACGGTTTATTAGAACTTTCACATTCTTTATCTCATTTAAAGAAGCTTTCTCAGATTAACATTCTACTCTATTGAAATTTGATTACAAATTTAAATATATTAATACATGTAAAGTTCTGAAAATACAGCAAATAGTATATTTTCCATAAATATTGATTATTATCAGTGTTGTTATTTGAAGCATAAATTGAGTCTATCTGCCCGGAACATATCACTAATGAGACTCCAGATCTAGCTCTTTGGTTTCTTCTCCGCACAACTCAAAGGAACCCATATTGAGCTTCCAGTACAGCACAAACTCTACGACTTTGCAGAAGAATCAGTATAGTAATATGTGCACAGAATGAGTAAGTGAGTGAATAAGTGGCATTAATGACATCCCTCTGGGAGAAAATACTGGTCATATGTTGATTTCTCTGAAAGACAACTTCAACTCCAGAGGATCTGGTTAAAAATTAGACATACGTCTAAAATAGGAAAATCTACAGAGAAAAAAAGTCAGTTAGTTGCCCAGGGCTGGTGGCGGAGGGGAGGATGGTCAGCAAATAATAGGAAGTGACTGCTAATTGGGACAAGGATCCTTTCAGGAGTGAGAAAATGTTATAAAATTAGATTTTGGTAACTGCATAACTGTAAATAAACTAAAACTCATTGAATTGTACCCTTTATTTTTTTTAAAGATTTATTTATTTATTTTTGAGAGAGACAGAGAGAGAGAGAGAGAGAGAGAGAGAGTGAGTGGGGGGAGGGGCAGAGGGAGAGAAGAAAATCCCAAGCAGACTCCCCGATGATTAGGGAGCCCCACCCCCATGGGGGCGTGATCTCAAGACCCTGAGATCATGCCCTGAGCTGAAATCAAGAGTCGGATACTTAACTGACGAGGCACCCAGGCGTCCCTGAACTGTACACTTTTAAAGGGTGAACTTCATGATAGGTACATTATAAATCAATAGGGTTGTTTTAAAAATGGAAAACTAAATTTAGAAAATTGCACATCACATCAAAGGAGTGAATGAATGAGTTTGAGAAAACAACTAACACTGACAAGCATTATGTTATTTCCAAGGGATAAGCAGACCTCTCTTTAAATTGCACCTTTTTTCCTTCTGGCTCGCTGAAGACCACGTAAAAAGAAAAAAATGCTGACTTAGTTCTAGGCTTATTTTTAGTAATTGTATAAGGTGAGCATTTGATAAGCTAATTATACGTGACTGTCATCTAGTGGTAAAAAAGGAAACTGCTATATTTTAAGTACATATAACTGTATTAGAATGACAATCTCATGCACTAGTGCTGCATTATAGGTTTTAAAACTCCTCATGTGATCCACCTCACTCAGCTCTCACAAAAGGGCTTTGAGATTTATATTATTATTATTATACCTATAGTGGAAAATGGTAATATATAATATATAATATCTACCCTTGATTTGTCTCCCTAGTATCTACCTATCTCACTTTTGGCAGGGGGAGGATTTGGGTATGATAATCACAGAAAGTTGACTTTCTTGTCACAGAAGTCAGCTTGGGACACCCAATGTCCTGATCCTCTTGCCTCAGGTGACAGCAAGAGCAGTAGCTTGTCCCAAACTGACCTGGTCAAGATTGTCAAACATAGGTAATTAACAGAATGTTCTTTGTCTCTTCAATCATAAGCTGTACATCTGTCAATCCAGAGCTGCCTACGGACGCGTGTCCTTCTAGATGGTAAAGCTAATATTAGACAATAGAACCGTGTTGCAGAGAAAATCGGAGAAAAGAGACACCCAGTAGAAACACTCGTGGAATCCAGTTTTAGGATCTTGGAGCTCCCCATGAGACAAACGCTGTCCTTGTCATTCCTGTGGTGTAGTACCTAGCCAATAAGTTTACTTTTTCCTTAGGGTTCAGCAAATTGGGTTTCTGTGGCTTGCAGTCAAACAGTTCCTCCAAACACGTATAAACGAAATATTGGCTTGGCTACATTAGCGTACTAACAAGTGGCTTTTGAAGCTGAGATAAGCTCACAGATCTTCTATGCGCCAAGTTTTGTGCTGTTTCCACCAAACCACACTCTCCTAGAAGTATACTTTGATTATTATCATTATCATTATTCCTTGGCTTTTTAACATAAATTCCAGGACGTCCCATTGAGAAGTGGTATCTGCCTCCAAAAACGTCATTCTTACCTTGGCACCAATACATCAACAAATACTATCATATGATTTATTCTCCCAACTTTAAGTTTTCTGCTCATCCTCTCTGTCCATGAGCCATTCCTTCTGACCCCAAACAGAGATAAAGTAAAGTAACCTTGCCTAATCTAGGTAAGGTGAGGTTTGCAGGCCCCCACCGCCTTGTCAAGAGAAGAGAGATCGCGCAAATATCCAACCAGTACACTTGATCAAAGATGTACATCCAGTGAGGTCCTCAACCCTCATTCCCAGACACTTAGGAAAACTGAACAACAATTCTGGATAACTGTGCCATTTGCCTGCTTCCTGTATCTTGAATATGGATTTTTTTTAAATTACTATTATATTTTCTCAAAATAACAGACACTTTAAAGGTAGCCTATATGCTCCGGGATGCCTGGCTGGCACAGTCGGTTGAGCGTCCGACTCTTGGTTTTAGCTGGGATCAGCACGCAGTCTGCTTGAGACTTTCTGTCCCTCTGCCCCTGCTCCTTTCTCCCCCACTGGCTCTCCCTCTCCAAAATAAGTAAATAAATTTTAGGGAAAAGGTAGCTTATACTCATTTCTTGATTTTTTTTTTTTACACAGGCTTCTCTCTGCCTATAATACAGACCTCAGATTCTGTTACTATGCATTCAAGCCATCTAGCAATAATTCAGCTAACATCCAAAGTAGTTTTTAAGTCAAGGTTCAAGTTCAGCATCATGACTCTGGTTGTTATTTGGTACATATTGTTACAATGTTTACATGTTAACTTTTATGGAAGGTTCCCAGGCCAGAATTCTGACACTATCATCTTTGACATGTAAACTATTTTGCAACTGGGATATCACCTTGACAATATGTTGAAGTAAGAATCCAGCTTACATGGGGTGCCTGGGTGGCTCAGTCACTAAGCGGCTGCCTTCGGCTCAGGTCATGATCCCAGGGTCCTGGGATCGAGCCCCACATCAGGCTCGCTGCTCGGTGGGGAGCCTGCTTCTCCCTCTCCCACTCCCCCTGCTTGTGTTCCCTCTCTCACTGTCTCTCTGTCAAATAAATAAATAAAATCTTAAAGAAAAAAAAGAATCCAGCTTACAAACAGAAAAAAATAAGGTGGCTTCTTCCCCAAGCTCATGTTCAAATTTTACTAAATAAATCCTGAATAGCTTGACTTCCATCATTGTTTATATTTAAATGTATTGATGAATTCCAGTTATCTTAAACCAATATGCTGTGATTATATCAATAATTGATCTATTTGTCTGTCCTTATGCCAATACCACGCTGTCTTGATAATTAGCTGTGTAGTAAGTTTTAAAACCGGGAAATAGAAGTCTTCCATTATTCTTTCTTTTCAAGAGTCTTTTGGCTATTCTGGGTCTTTTTCATTTCCATATGAATTTTAACCAGATTTTCAATTTCTGCACAGAAGTTTGGTAGAGACTATGTTGAATCTATAGACCAATTGTGGGAATATTGCCATTTTAACAACATTAAGTTAATACAGTATCGATAATTAATAATAATTAATGAAATTCATTTCAGTGACATATTATATTGTCATAAAACCTGTAATCAGATATAAATATAAATATTTTAGTAATTCCCTGAAGGATACAGAGTCCCCTTTGCTATAGTAACACTGTGGCCCACCAAGACCGAAATAAGCTTTAGTCAGATTGCATTAGACTTTAGCTGATAGAAAAAAAATCTAAGAGTAGCTTTAAAAAAGAGGGTTCTCCTCCCCACAAAGAAAAACTGGGGAAAATCCTATTTATGCTGGTTCAGCTCTTCATGTATACCACTAGAGACCAAGATTTCTTTCTTTATGCTCCACCAACCTTAGAATGTAGACTTGGATCCCATGCTCTTACTCTAAAGATTGCCAGATGAGAGGGAAAAGAAAAAAAAAAAAGCTAAGGGACAGAGGGGGACAAAAAAGGTAAAGGATTTTTACTTTTTATTCATGAAAAAAAAAACCTCCCCCCAAGATTTATGCCTACATCTCATTGTCCAAAACTGGGGCACATATCCACTTCTAGCTTTAAAGGAGACTCCCCAATTCTAGTTTCTAGATTTCATAACTTCAATAATAGAAACAGACAAAGGAGAAAAAGGTTGTAATTGAAAGTTGATTCAGCCAATCCAGAGAGTCTGCCAAACTTACTCTTCAACATGGTAGAAAGAACATAACTGTTTACCTTCTCTTTTCCCAAGATTTTCATTAAAAAAAAAGTAAAACAAAAACTATAAGGAAACACATAAATCAGTAAGACAGCTGGAAGAAGAAGGAGGAGGAAGGGGTGGGGGCTTGGGAGAAGAAGAGGAAAAAGATCTACTAGCACTTCCTGAGGGATTGATGGACCACAGGAAGCCGGAGAGTGGAGTGAGTCAGAAACCAGAGTAGTAAAAACAGACCAACACAGAGAAAAAGGCTACCATGGTGATAAGAGCCTTTCTTCAGAAGGAACTCACAAGCCGTGGAATCACTTCAAAAATGGTAAACGAGTACAAAGAATCAGAGCCAGTCACAGGGTAGGTAAAGGGGTAATTATTGAGAGGACTCTCTGCCAGGCCCCACCTTGTTTCTATGTACAAAATGGTGGCTGTAGAGTTTGTCCTTGGACTAAAGTACAAAAAATGCTCTTTGAGCAAAGTAAGAGATCTGTGGGAGGGTGAGGAGCCTTTAGGGTAGGCCTGGGAGTGGGAGATAAAAAGACGTAACAGATAAGAAAATTTTGGAACTGGATGGCTCAGTCGGTTAAGCATCCCACTCTTGATTTTGGCTCAGGTCTTGATCTCATGGTGGTGAGTTCAAGCCCCATGTTGGACTCCACATTGGGTGTGGAGCCTACTTAAAAAAAAAAAAAAAAATCTGAACTCAGTACAGAGAAGAGAAACAGGAAGACAACCCTGGCTATTAATGAAATACATTAAAATTCTCCATGATGAATGTAAAGTTTCTGCAGTTATGAACTTTCCCAGATTCCTTCCCTACTTCTCACCCAGACATCACCAGGGAAACCCAACTGTCCAGAGACTCCACCAATGAGCAGCAGGTGCAGCAGCTGGCTCTCTTTCAGAAGGTGTGTCTGAAGACCAGATTAGCATTCTGCAAGACAGAGCCAGGGAAATCCCCCAGGACACAGAAAAGAAGAGAAGGAACAAATGAGAGGAGAGTTAAGAATGGTAGAGACTAGATGGAGCAGATCCAACATCCACATCACCGAGGCCCCAGGAAAAGAAGAAAAAAAGAAACATTAAATGGGGACATGGCATTGTGGGGCAAGAAGTAATAATTATGACTCAATCAATAATTTGTCAAAGAGAAATTTCTACAAACTGAAAAACAGAACAAGTCTTAAGATTAAATAAAGAAAAAACATTGAAAAGACCCTTACTGAAACATATTTCTATAGCTTCTAAACTCAAAAAATGTAGAGAAAAAAATCAAAACAGCATCAAATTTCTCAGTTGAAAATCTAGCTGACAAAAAGCTATTAATTTTTTCTTTTTTTTTACTTCAGAGGGAAAAAAAACTAAGTTAGATTTGTCATCCCTCCAAATTATCAATGACGTATGAGGACAAAGATATCATAGAACATGTTAGGACTCAAAAATATTGCCACCAACAAATCTGTCATCAAAAAATAAGTATCAGAGATCCACTACAGCAAAACAAACAAGAGAGAGAAGAGCTAGAACTTAAGCAACAGTGAGAGGCCATAAATAGTGAAACTGATTGTGAAATCTTAAAATGTATTTTCAATATACAAGTGGAGATTACTGAAATTGTCAGAAAGAATTGCTTTCTGATGCAAAAATTAATTGTCTGCAAGTAGAGTTTGACTGTATTAAAACAGCAAACAGTTAAAATGAAAGCAAAAAATGAGATTAAGAGAGTTTTCAAATACCCTGGCTTGTTCGAAGTGGGAAGTTTATGCATACTCATTATTTTATTATGATTCTTAAACAAATGTGAAAACGTGTTTCATTAAGCTTTAATTGTAACCATTATAACAATAAAGGTAAGATTGAGTACATCTAACCACTAGAGGAAAAGGAACAAAATGCTTTTTATGTTTTACCTGACAGTTATATATTGTTTATTATGTTCCAAGCACCGTTCATTTACTACTCATAACATTGCTGTGAACTATTCTCTATTAATATCCCATATCATAGATGGTTTACAAATCATGATAAATTAAAAAATAAAAATAAGTTGACAAGGAAAACATATAAACATAGGAGTAATCCAAATACTTGGAAAGAGTTACATTCCTACCTCAAGGCAAAGATAGATTGAGCAAAATAAATCCAGCCACATTCTATTTGTAAGATAAAACATTTAAGTAATGATGCTGGAACACTGAAAATGAACAAAAGGAGATCTTACTTAGCAGGAGACCAATACCATCAGCCTTTAATATGTCACCAAAGGATCAGAACTATAAATGCAGCACTAATTTTAAGTTATTATAGTGACTTTTATCGTATTGGAACTATGGTGTTAACACTGTAAACATAAACATCCGCCTCTCCATGACACTCTGGAAACTGTGCTCGTTGAATATTAGGCACTTTTATTCACTGTGCCCAGGGAAGGGCTATTCTGCTTCTATTATTTGAAACCATGCACTCGGAACCTGGACCAAGATAATCATATAAAAGAGATCCTGCTACTTGATGCCTCTCTTTGTGAAGACCTGCTATCTCCAAGTCTGTGCTCCCAGACTTGTGTGGTTCACAACAGAAAATAGGATGTTCAGTGAAGCTGCGCTTGAAAAGGCCAGTGTTATTTTTCTTTGTATTTTAGCTTGCTCTGTAAGCGACCTAAATCATATATTCTCCAAGGTACAAAGGGGCTTAATTTACAAAATCTTCTAAGTAACTGATGACTTTTACAGTATGGGTTCCAGAGCTGGATAATCAGCTATAACACACTTGAAAAGAAAGAGAAAAAGAAAAAAATTCTTTAGTTTCTTTCTTTTCTTTTTTTTTTTTTTAAAGATTTTATTTATTTATTTGAGAGAGAGAGAATGAGAGAGAGCGAGTACATGAGAGGGGGGAGGGTCAGAGGGAGAAGCAGACTCCCTGCTGAGCAGGGAGCCCGATGCGGGACTCGATCCAGGGACTCCAGGATCATGACCTGAGCCGAAGGCAGTCGCTTAACCAACTGAGCCACCCAGGCGCCCAGTTTCTTTATTTTCTGAAAAATATGGAGAAATAAGGAAATTCATAGGAATTTCATGATATTAGGGAGCTATCAAATCATCATTTTTGTGAAATGCTGTTTAATAAGCATATATTGCTGCCATCCCCTAACATGTCATTCTTCATAAGGGAATTTCTCTGACTTGTCAGATATCTCTTGGAATGAAGAAATTAACGAGGTGTATCTGGACTTGCCAGTAATGCTATTCTCATTCCCTTGATTATATTCGAGAAAAAGAGATTACATCCCTCCTAAATGAAAAAAAAATATGGTTAAGCTGACTGCTGGGTGAACATGTATCATTTGAAACAAGAAGTTGAATTTTATGGAAAGAAAAAATAATATTAATGTAAAGCTTTGTTCTTAATGGGAAAAATCTCTCTCCCCTTTTAATGAGAAACGAATAGGACCAATATTATTTCATATCTAAGATAACTAATTTGTTATGCTAATTTTCACTCACAGACTCTATTATGCATTTTAGAAATATATATTCCACTCACCCATCCACGGCCCCCCCCACACACACCCCTTCTCTGGAGAGTTTTTCTCTTCTACTCTTTGCCTCGGCTTCAACGGTGCACCCACGTTCCCAAGGATCTACTTTCAGAACCCTATAACTGACTTGCAATCTGACTCTAGGCTGTTCTCCATATGTCCCAGATTCTAGTCAGGAACCAGTTTTTTATGTATTCTCACAGAACCATGATGCCATCCCGAGGATTGATTATGTGCACAGTCCAGTTCCTTGAGGGTTGGCCTTTCAGTAACCTTAGTGGTACTCCTGACTCCTGTCCTACTATTCTTCATCTTTCCCTGATCACCAGCCCATCATAGAGATTTCAATGTAAGCTATGACAGTGCTCACATGAGTTTGGTCAGCTGTAACATTTTTCTACATTTGAGTTTCTGCAATTCTTCTGAGTTCCGAATCATCGTTTAAGATTGATCTTGGAGGGCATCTAGGTGGCTTAGTGGGTTAAGCGTCTGACTCTTGGTTTGGGCTCAGGTCATGATCTCAGGGTCTTGAGATCCAGCCTCTCATAGGGCTTGTGCTCAGCACGGAGCCTGCTTGTCCCTCTCCCTCCCCCCTCTGCTCCTCCACCCACTCGAGCAGTGCTCTCTCAATCTCTCTCTCTCTCAAATAAGTAAATAAATAAATAAAATCTTTAAAAAAAGATGGATCTTTAACTATATTTTTTACTAAATTGTAGCTCCCTTAGACCAAACTTTCTGACATAAATTTTTTCATTGTTTTATGCTAGTCTTTATCCTTTTTAGTTAAAAATCCAATCTTTTCTTTTTTTATTTTTTTTATTTTTTTTTTTTATTTTTTTTTTTTTAAAGATTTTATTTATTTATTAGAGAGAGACACAGCCAGAGAGGGAACACAAGCATGGGGAGTGGGAGAGGGAGAAGCAGGCTTCCCGCCGAGCAGGGAGCCCGATGCGGGGCTCGATCCCAGGACTCTGGGATCATGACCTGAGCCGAAGGCAGACGCTTAACGACTGGGCCACCCAGGCGCCCCAAAAAATCCAATCTTTTCAAAGCCCTAAATATTTAGAACACTATTAAGCAGAATACTTAATAGTTTTTTAAAAAGCTTTATTGAATAAAAGATATACACTGTAAATATCAGTCATTATAAGTGTACAATCAGTGATTTTTAGTGAACTTATAGAGTTGTGGTACTATCACTATAATCCAATTTCAGAACATTTTCATCAGCCAAGAAAATTCCCATGAGTCCAGTGCTTTATTGATCGTCAAGTCAATACCCACAATCATCCCAGCCCCCAGAAAACTAGCATCTCTAAAAATTGCCTTTTTCTGGTGCCTGGGTGGCTCAGTCGTTAGGGGTCTGCCTTCGGCTCAGGTCATGATCCCAGGGTCCTGGGATCGAGCCCCGCATCGGGCTCCCTGCTCGGAGGGAAGCCTGCTTCTCCCTCTCCCACTTCCCTGCTTGTGTTCCCTCTCTCACTGCCTCTCTCTCTGTCAAATAAATAAATAAAATCTTTAAAAAAATAAAAATTGCCTTTTTCTGGATATTTCATGAAATGAAATTACACACTATATAGTATTTGTATCTGGCTTTTTTTTTCACTTAGAGTAAGGTTTTTGAGGTTCATCCATGTTGTAGTATGATTCAGTATTGTATTCCTTTCATTACTGAGTAATATTACTTTTAATGGAATATTTTATATATAAAATATATAATATATAAAAGTATATAATAAATATATATATATAATATATATACACACACATACACACACACCTCCTTTGTTTACCTATATACCAGTTGATGGATATTTGGATCTTTTCCACTCTAGCACTATTATGCATAATGCTTCTATGAACATTCATAGTATGGACATATGTGGACATATCTTTTCATTTTTCTTAGGTAGATTCCTAGGGTGGAATTGCTGAGTTTTTGTTTAAGTTTGATCTTTTTTTTTTAAGATTTCATTTATTTATTTGACAGAGAGAGAGAGAGAGATAGGAAGAGCAGGAACACAGGCAGGGGGAGTGGGAGAGGGAGAAGCAGGCTTCCCGGCGAGCAGGGAGCCCGATGCAGGGCTCAATCCCAGGACCCTGGGACCATAACCTGAGCCAAAGGCAGACGCTTAACGACTGAGCCACCCAGGTGCCCCTAAGTTTAATCTTTTAAGAAATTTGTCAGACTATTTACCAAAGTGGTTTTATCATTGTCTAATATATGAGGGATTCCATTTCTCTACATGCTCACCAACACTTGGTTTTGTCTGGTTTTCATATAGCAATTTGAATGGCTCTGTAATGATATTTCATTGCATTTTTCATTTGCCTTCACCTAATGAAGAATAATGTTGAGCCCATTTTAATTCATATGTCTACTTAATGAAATGTCTATTTAAGTGCTTTGTTTTTGCCCATTTTTTAATTGAGATATTTATCTTGGTATTATTGAGTCATAAAAATTCCTTACATATTCTAAATGCAAGTCCTTTGTCAGATATGTAATTTGCAAATAGCTTCTATTAGTCTGTGAGTTGTATTCTAATTTTCTTATCAGTGTCTTTTGAAGCACAAAATTTTAAATCTTGATGAAGTCCAATTTATCAATATTCCTTGTTTGGCTCATACTTTGGCAGCACATCTGAAAACCCTTTCCCAAATCTATGCATTCTCAACTAGGCATATCAGTCTCAAGGGTATAAATACAGGTTCTTCTGCATGGGTGAAAAACTCGAAAGAAAGAAAGGAAGGAAGGAATGAAGGAAGGAAAGAAGGAAGGAAGGAAGAGAAAGAGAGAGGGAGGGAGGGAGGAAGGGAAGAAGGAAAGTAGGAAGGAAGGAAGGAAGGGAGGAAGGAAGAAACTATGTCTATTATATTAAAATTTCAATTAAAATTTTCCAGTTAGATAAAAAAGTTTAAAAATCTCTTTAAAGAGGGGTAATAATGAAAACAAGGTTGAGAAACACCAGTTTAACCCAAGGATTTCTCCTGGGACTTCTAGAAATTTAACAGTTTTAGCTCTTAAATTAAGCCTAAGATCTTCTTGAGTTAATTCTGTGTATGGTTGTGAGATCAGGGTTTATTTATCTGCTCGAGAATATGTAATTATTATTTGTACACTACTTGTTGAAAAAACTATTTTTCCCCCATTGAAATGTCTTGGTACCTGTTTCAATGCCAGTCAATCACAAATGTGAGGGCTTCTTTTTGTGCTCTCTATTTGGTTCCATTGAACTCTATGCCTATTTTTTAGTTAGTACCATATTATCTTGATTACCATAAGTTTTGAAATTGCATAGTATAGGTCTTCAACTATATTCTTCTATAAACTTAGTTTGATTACTCCACATTCTTCATATGTCCCTATCAATTTTAGTTTAGTTTCAAAGATCTGCTGAGATTTTGACAGAGGTTATGTTGAATTTATAAATCACTTTTGAGGAGTGGGGCACCTGGGTGGCTCAGTCAGTTAAGCTTCTGCCTTCAGTTCAGGTCATGATCCCGGGGTCCTGGGATTGAGCCCCAAGTCAGACTTCCTGCTCAGTGGGAAGTCTGCTTCTCCCTCTCCCTCTGCCCCTCTCCCTGCTTGTGCTTGCTCTCTCTCTTTCAAATAGATACATAAAATATATAAATAAATAAATAAGCAAATAAACAAATAAATAGATAAATTTGGGGAGAATTGACATATTAACAATGTGAAGACTTCCAGTCCACAAACATGGATTATCTCTCTATTTAGATATTCTATTTCCCTCAGCAATATTTGGCAGTTTTTAAAGTACAAATCAATATGTGATGTTAAACAGTCCCAACTCTTATATTTGCCTTGTTGTTATTTTAAATAGAAACACTTTCTTAATTTGACTGTTGGATGGTTCATTGCTAGTATAAGAAAACAAATGATTTTTTTAATTTAATTTAATTTTATTATGTTATGTTAGTCACCATATAATACATCATTAGTTTTTGATGTAGTGATCCATGATTCATTGTTTTCATATAACACCCAGTGCTCCATGCGTACGTGCCCTCCTTAATACCCATCACCAGACTAACCCATGCCCCCACCCCCTTCCCCTCTAAAACCCTTAGTTTGTTTCTCGGAATCCATAGTCTATCATGGTTCATCTCCCCCTCCGATTTCCTCCCCTTCATTTTTCCCTTCCTTCTCCTAATGTCCTCCATGCTATTCCTTATGTTCCACAAATAAGTGAAACCATATGATAATTGACTTTCTCTGCTTGACTTATTTCACTTAGCATAATCTCCTCCAGTCCCAACCATGTTGATGTAAAAGTTGGGTATTCATCTTTTCTGATGGCTGAGTAATATTCCATTGTATATAGGGACCACATCTTCTTTATCCATTCATCTGTTGAAGGGCATCTCAGCTCTTTCCACAGTTTGGCTATTGCAGACATTGCTGCTATGAACATTGGGGTGCCTATGGCCCTTCTTTTCACTACATCTGTGTCTTTGGGGTAAATACCCTGTAGTGCAATTGCTGGGTCATAGGGTAGCTCTATTTTTAAATTTTTGAGGCACCTCCACACTGTTTTCCAAAGTGGCTGTACCAACTTGCATTCCCACCAACAGTGTAAGAGGGTTCCCCTTTCTCCACAACCTCTCCAACATTTGTTGTTTCTTGCCTTGTCAATTTTTGCCTTTCTAACTGGTATAATGTAGTATCTCAATGTGGTTTTGATTTGAATTTCCCTGATGGCTAATGATGATGAACATTTTTTCATGTGTCTGTTAGCCATTTGTATGTCTTCTTTGGAGAAGTGTCTGTTCATGTCTTCTGCCCATTTTTTGACTTGATTATTTGTTTTTTGGGTGTTGAGTTTGAGAAGTTCTTCATAGATCTTGGAAATCAGTGCTTTATCTGTAGTGTCATTTGCAAATATCTTCTCCCATTCTGTGGGAGGCCTCTTTGTTTTGTTGACGTTTCTTTTGCTGCGCAGAAGCTTTTTATCTTGATGAAGTCCCAAAAGTTCATTTTTGCTTTTGTTTCACTTGCTTTGGAGATGTATCTTGAAAGAAGTTGCTGTGGCCAATGTCAAAGAGGTTACTGCCTATGTTCTCCTCTAGGATTTTGATGGATTCCTGTCTTAGGTTGAGGTCTTTCTTCCATTTTGAGTTTCCCCTCGTGTATGGTGTTAAAGAATGGTCGAGTTTCATTCTTCTGTATATAGCTGTCCAATTTTCCCAGCACCATTTATTGATTATTTGATACAGAGTTGAGGGTCCATATCTGGGCTCTCTATTCTGTTCCATTGGTCTATATGTCTGTTTTTGTGCCAGTACCATGCTGTCTTGGTGATCACTGCTTTGTAATATAGCTTGAAATCGGGCAACGTGATGCCCCCAGCTTTGTTTTTCTTTTTCAACATTTCCTTGGCGATTCAGGGTCTTTTCTAATTCCATACAAATTTTAGGATTGTTTGTTCCAGCACTTTGAAAAATGTCATTGGAACTTTGATTGGGATGGCGTTGAAGTTATAGATTGCTCTGGGTAGCATAGGCATTTTAACAATGTTTATTCTTCCGATCCATGAGCATGGAATATTTTTCCATCTTTTTGTGTCTTCTTCAATTTCTTTCATGAGTGTTCAGTACTTCCTAGAGTATAGATCCTTTACCTCTTTGGTTAGGTTTATTCCGAGGTATCTTATGGTTTTTGGTGCTATTGTAAATGGAATCGTTTCTCTAATTTCTCTTTCTACAGTTGCATTGTTAGTGTACAAGAAAGCAACTGATTTTTGTGCACTGATTTTGTATCCTCCCACATTACTAAATTGCTGTATGAGTTCTAGTAGTTTGGGGATGGAGTCTTTTGGATTTTCTACATAAAATATCATGTCATCTGTGAAGAGAGAGAGTTTGACTTCTTCTTTGCCAATTTGAATACCTTTTATTTCTTTTTGTTGTCTGTTTGCTGTTGCCAGGACTTCCAGTACTATGTTGAACAATAGTGGCGAGAGTTGGCATCCTTGACGTGTTCCTGATCTTAAGGGAAAGGCTCTCAGCTTTTCCCCATTGAGGATGATATTCGCTGTGGGTTTTTCATAGATGGATTTTATGAACTTGAGGAATGTTCCCTCTATCCCTATAGTCTGAAGAGTTTTAATCAGGAAAGGATGTTGTATTTTGTCAAATACTTTTTCTGCATCAATTGAGAGGACCACATGGTTCTTCTCTCTCCTCTTATTAATGTGTTCTATCACATTGATTTGTGAATGTTGAACCACCCTTGCATCCCGGGGATAAATCCCACTTGGTCGTGGTGGATGATTCTTTTAATGTATTGTTGGATCCTATTAGCTAGGATTTTGTTGAGGATTTTGGAATCCATATTTGTCGGGGATATCGGTCTGAAATTCTCCTTTTTGATGGGGTCTTTGACTGGTTTGTGTATTAAGGTAATGCTGGCCTCATAGAATGAGTCTGGAAGCTTTTCTTCTGTTTCTATTTTTTGAAACAGCTTCAGGAGTATAGGTATTATTTCTTCTTTGAATGTTTGGCAGGATTCCCCAGGGAATCCATCAGGCCCTGGACTCTTGTTTTTTGGAAGGTTTTTGATCACTGCTTCAATCTCGTTACTGGTTATTGGCCAATTCAGGTTGCCATTTTCTTCCTGTTTCAGTCTTGGCAGTTTATAGGTTTCCAGGAAGGCATCCATTTCTTCCAGGTTGCTTCATTTATTGGCATACAGATGTTGATAATAATTTCTAATAATTGTTTCTATTTCCTTGGTATTAGTCATGATCTCTCCCCTTTCGTTCATAATTTTATTAATTTGGGTCCTTTCTCTTTTCTTTTGGGTAAGTCTGGCCAGTGGTTAATCGATCTTATTAATTTTTTCAAAGAACCAGCTTCTAGTTTTGTTGATCTGATCTACTGTGTTTCTGGCTTTTAATTCATTGATCTCTGCTCTAATTGTAATTATTTCTCTTCTAATGCGTGGCTTAGGCATCATTTGTTGCTTTTTCTCTAGGTGTAAAGTTAGTTGGTGAATTCGAGATTTTTCTATTTTTTTGAGTGACGCTTGGATGGCTATGTATTTGCCCCTTAGGACTGCCTTTGCTGTATCCCATAGGTTTTGGACTGATGTGTTTTCATTCTCATTGGTTTCCATGAATTGTTTAAGTTCTTTGATTTCTTGGTTGACCCAAACATTCTTGAGCAGAGTGGTCTTTATCTTCGAAGTGTTTGAATTTCTTCCAAATTTTTTCTTGTGATTGAGTTCCAGTTTTAAATCATTCTGGTCTGAGAATATGCAGGGAATAATCTCAATCTCTTGATGTCGGTTGAGACCTGACTTATGACCCAGTATGTGGTCTATTCTGGAGAAAGTTCCATGTGCACTCGAGAAGAATGAGTACTCTGTTGTTTTTGGGTGGAATGTTCTGTATATATCTATGAGGTCCATCTGGTCCAGTGTATCATTCAAAGCTCTTGTTTCTTTGTTGATTTTCTGCTTAGATGATCTGTCTATTGCTGAGAGTGGAGTATTGAGGTCTCCTACAATTAACGTATTGTTATCAATATGACTCTTTATTTTGGTTAACAGTTGGCTTATGTAGACAGCTGCTCCCATATTGGGGGCATAGATATTTACAATTGTTAGATCTTCTTGTTGGATAGACCCTTTAAGAATGATATAGTATCCTTTGCGTCTCTAACTATAGTCTTTAGCTTAAAATCTAATTTGTCTGATATGAGAATTGCTACCCCAGCTTTCTTTTGAGGTCCATTTGCATGGAAGATGGATCTCCATCCCTTCACTTTCAGTCTGGATGTATCTTTAGGTTCAAAATGAGTCTCTTGTAGACAGCATATGGACGGGTCCTGTCTTTTTATCCAATATGCAACCTTGTGCCATTTTATGGGAGCATTTAGGCTGTTCACGTTGAGAGTGATTATTGAAAGATATGAATTTATTGTCATCATGTTGCCTCTGAAGACCTTGTTTCTATAGATTGTCTCTGTAAATTTCTGTTCTATATCACTCTTGGGGTCTTTCTCCTTTTATAGAAACCCCCTTAATATTTCTTGCAGGGCTGGCTTAGTGGTCACATATTCTTTCAGTTTCTGCTGGTCTTGGAAGCTCTGCATCACTCCATCCATTCTAAATGACAGCCTTGCCTGATAAAATACTCTTGGCTGCATGTTCTTCTCATTTAGTACCCTGAATATGTCTTGCCAGGACTTTCTGGCTGGCCAGGTCTCTGTGGATAGGTCTGACGTTATTCTGATGTTCCTCCCTCTGTACATAAGGAATCTCTTCCCCCTAACTGCCCTTAAGATGGTTTCCTTGGTTCTAAGATTTGCGAGTTTTACTGTTACATGCTAGGGTGTTGGCCTGTTTTCCTTGATCTTGGGAGGGCTCCTCTCTGCCTCTAGGACACGAATGTTTGTTTCATTCCCCAGATTAGGGAAGTTCTCAGCTACGACTTTCTCAAATATGTCTTCTAGTCCTCTCTCTCTCGCTACCCCCTCAGGGATCCCAATAATTCTGACATTGGAACATTTCATGCTGGCACTTATTTCTCTGATTCTATTTTCATGGATTTTGAGTTGTTTTTTCCTGGCCTCATCTTTTTCCTTCTTTTCTATCAATTGGTCTTCTAGATCAACTAATTCGTTCTTCTGCCTCACTTACCCTAGCTGTTAGATTATTTAGATTAGATTGGATCTCATTGATAGCATTTTTAAGTTCTGCCAGTTCAGCTTTCATTTCTGCTCTTAGAGACTCTATGTTGCCATTAATCTATTTCTCCATTCTAGCTATTATCTTCACAATTGCTACCCTGAATTCTATTTCCGACATCTTGGTTATATCTGAATCCATTTGTAAATCTGTGGCAGAAGTCACAGTCTCTGAGTCTTTCCTATTTTGGGGGTTCCTCCTCCTAGTCATTCTGTTGAGGGGTGGTTGAGGGAATGTATAGAGTCCAAATTATTGACCACAACCCAAGCAAGAGGCACCTGTTTTCTAGGGACCTTAGGGTTGCTGGCCTCTTGTTTTCCCAGCCTGTCTCCTGGGGGAGGGGCCTGCCACACTGTTACTCAGGCAACCCTGTTTGGGCAGAGTTGCCCTGCCCCCTGTAGCAGGGAATGGGCTTAGTGGAAAACATTCTTGGGAGGCTTTTGTTCCCTGGCAGTTTTCCACGTCTCTTCCGAGTCAGAACAGAAGAGACTGTTTCCAACCCTCTGCCTCAGAGCAGAGAGATCGCAATCTGTTCTTCAGTGAGCTCTCCGGGCCACACTGTCTCTGTTTCTGTCCGTGCTGCTATAAACTGCAGCATCCTGGGTGATGCGCCCCTCTGCAGCGCTTCCAGTCCTGCCTCCAGGTCGGGGCAGGTCTCTGTCCTTTGTGCTTCTAGAACTGCCAGCCGCCCCCAGTTCGCACACATGGCCCCACCATTCCAGGTTTCTGTCAGGGGGGCTGCCCTAAAGTCCTTTCCCCACTGCTACCTGTCTGTGAGTCTGTCCCCAGCCCCAGTGTCCCCAGCGCAGGAGGCTGTCACTCCCCAGTGGTGTAGGGTCACCACGGCCAGACTCCCTCTCACTGCCATTTATCCTCCAATACCTGCCCGCGGAATCATGGCTCCCCACTTCGTACCTCGAAACCAACCGCCTGCAATATTCTGTTTGTAGAGATCCAAATATATCTTCTACATCTCAGGCTGATTTCGTGGATGCTCAGAGTGGTCTGGTAGATATCCAGCTCAATTCCCGGGACGGGTTGGAATAGGGGCCCCTACTCCTCTGCCATCTTTTTCAAGTCCGAAAACAAATGATTTTTAAAATAAACTTTAACTTTGGGATAGTTTTAGATTTATAGAATAGTAGCAAAGAGAATAGAAAGAAAAAAATTCCTATATACTCCAAACTCATTTCCTTATTATTTTTGGTTTATATTACTATGAAACATTTGTCACAACTAATGAACTAATATTCACACATTGTTATTTTTTTTTTTAAGATTTTATTTATTTATTTGACAGAGAGAGAGATCGCGAGAGCAGGAACACAAGCAGGGGGAGTGGGAGAGGGAGAAGCAGGCTTCCCATGGAGCGGGGAGCCCGATGCGGGGCTCGATCCCAGAACCCTGGGATCATGACCTGAGCCGAAGGCAGACGCTTAACGACTGAGCCACCCAGGCGCCCCCACACATTGTTATTAACTAAAGACAATACTTTATTCAGATTTCCTTAGTTTTTTACTTATTGACTTTAATTGCAGGATTCCAACCGGGATACTGTGTTACATTTAGTCCTCACAGCTCCTTAGGTTCCTATTGGCTGTGACAGTTTCTTAGACTGTTTTTGTTTTTGATAACTTTGACATTTGAGGGATACTGCTCATATATTTGTAGATTGTCCCCCAACTTGTATTTGTCTGATGTTTTTCTCATAATTAGATTAGAGCCGTGGGTTTGAGGAAGGAGAACCACAAGGGTAAAGTGCCATTTTTATAACTATAATATCAAGTGTACCTACTACTATCAACCTGACTCACCTCTGTTGATGGTAACTTTGATCACATGACTGAGGTTTCTCTACTGTCCTTACCCTCCTCCCTTTCCTATCATACTCTTGGGAAGTAAGTCTCTATGTACAGCCTACATGTAGAGAGTGGGAGTTTTGTTTCACCTCCTTAAGGGTGGAGTATCTACATAAATTATTTGTAATTATGCTCTATGGGAGATTTGTCTATTCCTCTAGTATAAATTTATCTTAAAGATAATTAATTTATATAAGTACAGATGGAATAATGACACAATTTTATATTTTAGGTTAAATTCAATAATATGTTATTTTGTTGCTCAGATTTTTCCAGCTTTAACTACTGGAAACTCTTAGTTGGCATCGTGTCCCCTTGATATAATCCCATTATTGTGGAATTTTACTTTTGTTTTGTTTCTGAGTACATCCTCACCTACTGGAACTCTATGATGCTCTAGGGTCATTTCATATATTCATGGTCCACCATGGGGTTAGCCATTCTTCCAACGAGCCATGGGCCTCTTTCTTGGTGAAAGGTATGAGAAACCTAGGTATGCTTATTGCTATATCAATGTCATTGCTCCAAGGTCCTCTCAACTGATGGAGCAAGTAAATGTATGTATGTATAGTAGTCTCTGTGTAGTTTAACTACAGATATAGTTACTTACAGTTGTAGATACAGATAACAATTTTTAAACCTATAAGTTTATGCCAAATAACCTTATACCTGTTCATGTATAGTATAGTATCTTGTAACAAAGTATCCTCAATTCCTTCTTATATCCCTTGTGACATTGTTAAAACATATGTAATATTTTATAATTTACATATATATAAATATATATGTAAAACATATGTATACAAACACACATATATTTCACACATTATATAGGCATTTTTGTATATATGTCATATTACATATGTGTCAATATATTATATGTATATATTATATATGAACAGATGTATATGTAATCATTCATTATTTATTATTGAGAGATTTGTGTTAAAATTTCCCACTAACATGGAGAGTTTGCTAATTCTTTCCTGACTTCCTGTTAATTTCTATTTTGGTATTATTTAGAGGCTATATTAATATATCAATAAATATATAGAATAATTATTTGACACTAATGGATGAATTTTTTTTTTTTTAATTTAGTGATACTCTTTGGCCTTAATAATCTTTTTACTCCAAGGTCTATTTTGAATAACTGTATTCTTTTACTTAGTGTGTCTCTTTGGTTTGGTAGTGTCTTAAAATTAGCATTTAGTTGAATTTTTAACAGACTTAATGGTATATAATTTAAATACCATTAAGTTCCCTCATGTAAAGTGTACAGCTGTTCAATAGTATTTAGTATATTTAGAGTTGGACAACCATCACCATAATCTAATTTTAGAACATTTTCATTACCCAACAAAGAAACCAGTACCAATTAGCAGTCACTCCCTCTTTCCCACCTCCCTCTTCCAGCCCTAGACAATCACAAATCCACTTTCTTCCTCTAAAGAGTTCCCTATTCTAGACATTTTCATAAATGCAATCACACAAATATGGTCTTTTGTGGCTAGCTTCTTTCACTTAGTATAAAGTTTTTTGAGCTTCATCCTTACCGGTGCTTTTTCTCTTTATTGCCAAATAATATTCATTTGTAGTTGAATTATTTAATCCAACCTAAATATCTGTTATTTGCAATTACCTATTTTATACTATTTATGAGTACCAGAGTTATGTCTCAGAGAGTATGAGCTCAAAGTGGAAATGACTTACAGAGCAAATGAACTCCTTAGATATAGAAGCAGGAGAAACCAGGGAGCCTATTGAAAGTGATTCTTGACACTGTTGAACTGGAGAGCAGAGCAGAAGATCATCCTAAGTAGGGGAGAATTTATTGGTGTGGTGTATTCAGCCATGGTAAGATTTAGTGTTCTGATAAGAACAGCTGAGACAATTCAGAGTTAGGTCTTTACCACCGGATCTTGTATATGGTGATCACCTAAGTAAATAAAGTGAAGATACCAGAACTTCCTTAGCATAGTATTGAGGAAAGGGTCAGAGAGTTCAGGAAACTGGATGTGTTAGAATGGTTTATCAACATGAGACCTTTCAACACACTACATTACTATGTTCCATTGGAGGACCCAGAACACATCTTTAAGAGATGGCTAACCTCTACAGGCTGGAGCCAATGACCGACAATGCTACGTAGCACTGGGATCCATAATGGAAACAAGGATGATGGGATACTAGCATTGCAGGGATCAGAAGACAACAGTTAACTGTCAGAGGCTAAGTAGCTGTGTCATCATCGCTAACAGAAAGACATGATTTGTAGCCAGGGTATCATGATCTGCAGAGATCTGTGATGAAAGCTAATACATTGTGTTGGTCTTAGGCATGAAATAAATGGACAGTAGACTAGAGGCTCACTTGATCTGTATAATTAAAATCAAGACCTGGTGAGCAGCAAGAGAAAACTGTCATCTTTCAATCAATATCCAGATCTAATTTCATCCACAGATCTGTAACTGACCGATTAAAGAAAAAGCCAGTTACCATGGTGAGGGTCACTCCCGTATCTTTGTTAAATATTCCTTTGATATTTTTACAGATAAGATCTGAGCCATTTGGAGAATAATCATGCAGTAACAAAATTGGAGTGCTCTGTGTTTTGAGGAAGTCAAATATGTGACCCGGGCTGAATAGAAAGAAAAGCACTAAAAATATCTTCATGGTTTTCTGGTAAAAGTGGGGCAGGTTTCTGGAAGTGATAAACAGAATTTGGCCAGTCTATCTCACAATGAGTATACTAGGTCCATAGACTCGTGATTATTTCTTCCTAACCCAAACATATAAATTGGAACAGACATACTAAGCACCTGCAGAACCCATATTGTGGTTCTGTCACCTAGGGAGCAAGAGTCCTTATTTTAATACAGCCAAGTGGAAGCCATGAAAAAGCCCTCTACCACCCCACTCAAAATAGAAGCAACATCACATCTCAGAAGACTCAGCTATATGCGCCAGAGCTCAGCACTACCATAAAAGATTCGATGGAAGCCGGAGCGGTGATCCTCATAACATCCCCATTCAATATACCTACCTAGACTTCTGAATAAAAGCACTCAGAACATGGCCAATGATGGCAGGCTGCTGGGAACTACTCCAGGTGGTTGCTGTCATTGCAACTAATTACTAATGCTGATCAGTACAGCCCATAGTGCTTCATACGCTACCAATCTGGTGAACTAACTCTTTATTCCCACCTGCAGGAAAGAACAAAAATTAGACTTTACAGAGTAGTGTGAATCAACTCTCTTCCCTCTCAACTAGGTTAACTTTCGCACACTTTGCCATAACGTGGTTTTGGAAACATTGAGCATCTTAACATTACAAAGAATATTACACTGGGGTGCCTGGGTGGCTCAGTCGGTTAAGCATCTGCCTTCAGCTCAGGTCATGGTCTCTGGGTCCTTCGATCAAGCCCTGCATCGGGCTTCCTGCTCAGTGAGGAGTCTGCTTCTTACTCTCTCTCTTTCTCTCCCTCCCCATCACTTGTTCTCTCTCCCTTTCTCTCTCAAATAAATAAAATCTTAAAAAAACAGAATATTACACTGATCCACTCTGCCCATGATATCATGCAGATGGGACTTGGCGAGAAGAAAGTGATGGGCACCCTAGAGGACCTAATGTAGCAGATATATACCGGAAGGTGGCAGATAAACATCAGTAGAAGTTCAAGTCCTGTCAGTTAATGAAAGTTTTAAGAGTCCAGTGGTTTGGGGTATGTCAGCATATCACCTCTAAGACAATGGACAAGTAATAATTACCCCCATCTCCTGCCACTAAGGATGCACAACACTTTGTGACTCTCTGTATATTTTGGAGACAGAAAGTATACCACACATCAAATATGTTCTGACCCATTCCTTTTTTGAGTAATCCAGAGGCTGACGGGTTTGAGTGGGGCCCAGAGCAAGAGAAGGCTCTGCATCAGCTCCCGGTTGATTTCTTCCTTCTTCTTCTTATTGTTGGAATACGGAGTTTAAAAAGTCAAAATGCTATCTGTTAAAAATACAGACAGCATATTTAAGTAAAGATGCCATATATGCACAGATTTGGAGGTAGGAAGATTCTACTTCCTCTAGTAAGAGCCCTGGCAAGAATGTCTGTGCTGTCAAGGGAGACTGAGCACAAAATACTTTATTTGCTTAAGTACTAAAGAGCAGTAGTTATAAGCCTCCTGAGTTTCACACTACAATTCATGAAGCAGTGTACAATTTCAAGCAAGCAAAGTTTTACTTAGATGTAAACATGCAAGAACAATATTCTTCAAGGGACAGTACTAACATGGTCTGTGTTTTATAGAATAAAATAGACACATTGACTTTAGAGTAAATTGAACATATAGATAAACCCGTGACCCAGAATAGGAAGGAGTGTTTATTCTCAGCCAAGAATTATTATGACCAATTCACATAAATGTAAAGGGAAAACCCAAAACTCCTTTTCTTTTGATAAGGCATACTTTAGATTTTAACAAAGGAAATCAGAAGCATTTGGAGGAACCAGGAATTATTCCTAGCAGTTTCCTTCCATTTCTCCTGACCTCAGCCATGCCTAACAATTGAAATGCATAGACTCATAGCGAAAGTAAGAAAGGAGATAAAAAAGAATGATTATTAAGTTTGACTAAAAAGAAGATCTTTTCAATAGTGAATAGCTGCTTGAAAAATAATTCATTGATTTCCTTGGAATATGATTTTTATAACTTTCTTTATTCCATAGAAGTCATGGAAAGATATAGTTATAAAAAGGTCTTCTGCAGGATTGCATTAGTATCTCTGAATAATTCACATGCAAATTTTTTTAGTTCAACTCAAAAAGAAGCCAGAGACATTTTCAATCAAGACTATGCTCTTGGTTACATACCGTAGACTCTGCCAAAAGCACTGGAAAGAATATTAGGGGGGGAAAAATTGACCCAAGAGGTTTTTTTTCTTTTTTTTTTTTTTAAGGTTCGAATACATTTTTGTTGCCTTGTTATCAAAATTACATGAAAGGAAATTTTGAGCTGATAAGAAGTTTTTATTTAGTTTTCTTTTCATTTATCTAAGTCCCTTATTTACCATCTTCTATGGATTCATCCATATGTTCACAGTGAATATATCTGCACTTCGTTTAGCAGGTTTTGTGTTTGCAAGGCAAACTTTGTTGAAACATTTACATCACCAGAGAGTCTGCTTAAAATTCAGAAAGCCACTACGAGGTGCCTTGCGCTGCTTTGGATATTGCAGAATCGGTCAGCTGGCCAGATTTTCCCCTGACATATTCTGAATTCTACAGCATCTGTCAATGCTCACCTTACCGTTAACAGAGTGGCTACTTAAATCGCATGTGTTTTAAATAAGATCTTATAACAAATTTCAGTTAGCACAATATGTATGTCTATGTATTCTAAAGGACTTACGAGGTAAAGCTGCTGAATGCTTTGTGTCATCTCTCCTTTTAAGGGTCAGCTGTTGCCCTTCTCTGCTTATGTTGCCTTTTCTTTGTTTTTTTTTTTTTTTTTTTTTAAAGATTTTATTTATTCATTTGAGACACAGAGATACAGAGAGAGAGAGCATGAGCAGTGGGAGAGGCAGAGGGAGAAGCAGACTCCTGGCTGAGCCAGGAGCCTGATGTGGGGCTCGATCCCAGGACCCCGGGATCATGACCTGAGCCGAAGGCAGACGCTTAACCATCTGAGCCACCCAGGCGCCCCTGTTGCCTTTTCTTTGTAGACATTAAGAGTCTATTAAACTTCTCTAACTTATATGTCAGGAACTCAAAATCCTGGATGCTTTGCTGAGCCACAGTAGAAACCCAAATCATTGATTTTCTCTTGCTGTTTCCTTAAAAACGAGTCAGTAATGTCCTATCCCCCTTCCTTTTCTTCCCCAGCGCTATTTTCAGTGACGTATTTGTAGCTTCCAATCCCTCAATTCCTTTTCCCTTCCTAGGTTTATAATGTCCTGGGTTATCTATAAAGTTAACAGCCCCGGCTTCAAGGTGTCTCCTGAGAAGGAAGGACTGCTCTGATCCGCGAGTTTGGGACGAGGAACTATCCCTTTCTCCTTGCTCGTTCCCTTTTTGCTTTTCTCTTTGGAGTCTGCCTGCTCTTGGAAAGTACAACTGTAGCCTCCTCACTGAGGAGCTGGCAAAAGCCCCTTGTCTATGTTATGGTTGAGTGGGAGAAGCCTTTATCGGTGTGTTACAGTATCATCACACATGTAAGCCACATTCTTCAACGGCCTTATAGTAACAAAAATGACTTGTCAGTTTCCATTTGTCAAACATCATTGTTCCTCAAAGGTGGTTCAAAATTTGAGCATGGGAAAGACATATTATTTATTACCACTCTAACATACTAATAATAAATTGGTACATCTTTTCTCCACTTTACACACACACACACACACACACACACACACACACACTATACAAATGTATCTATTTATGTACATATTTAAATCATAGTTGTATCTTTATCTATCCATATGTAGCTAAAAGTATGGATCACATTGTTACATGAATTCCCATCCAGCCTCATAGATTTATCGTAATTTTCCTCCTTTCTATATTTGTAACTCCCTCTATTGACAGTAAGACATCTGATGTCCACTATCCTTGATGTATTTATGTATTTAATCATCCTCTCCTTTCATACTTTCTTGAGCCACTAGAATGAAATTTGTCCATAATAAAAAAGCCATAATTTAAAAAACTGTTATTGGGAAAGCAGTCATTATAGGGTATGAATGACCTCATTTCTTAAATGATATCTTGTGATAATTATTTAAAATAAATACCATCATGCCTGTTTTACAGATGAAGAAAATAAAAAATCAGAAGGTTTAGGCTCTTGGTGGGTAACTTAGAAAAGGCAGGGGTGGCCATGCTGGTGTAATAGAAGATCCTTCCTCCCCTAAAAAAAAGCAATCCCTAAAATAAAATACTATGACACCTGAAATTATTTTAATTAAATAAATAACAGTAAAATGTAATATTTCTAAAATTTACTAGCTTTGGGGGAAGTGAGAAAATCAATGGGAACATAATCCAGACCCTTATGATTATTATAGAATTGTTCACCAGTTTAAATTCCTAAAACCAAGATGGTGCTAATTTAAGAAAACAATACACATTTCATAACGATTTATTAAGTACTTCTGGGAAAAGGGTTATGCCAACTATTGCATTAGTCATGCCCCTAAATGAATGCCACTAAGAGATTCTGGTTCAAGCTCTTATTATCTAAATTAAACCAAAGGACACATATTTTAAAGGCGTGAGAAAAGTTAAATTTCTTTCTTCTCTACTCTTACAGAAGAAACAAAAGCATAATGGCCACAAAAAGTTATTAGAAATAAGCAACCCAGGAGCACCTGGGTAGTTTAGTCAGTTAAGCGTCTGCCTTCAGCTTGGTTTGTGGTGTCAGGGTCCTGGGATCGAGTCCTGAGTCGGGCTCCCTCCTCGGTGGGGAGTCTTCTTCTCCCTCTCCCTCTGCCCTTTCCCCTGCTTGTGTGCTCTCTCTCTCTCTCTCTCTCAAATAAACAGATAAAATCTTTTAAAAAATTATAAGCAGCCCAGTTTCTGTGTACTTTGGTTTATATAAGGACTTAGTGCTCCCAGCCCTGATCTCTCACCTTGCTATAACTTAACCTATCCTTGTCTTACTGTATATATTCTTCTAGCTAGTGCACACACAGTTTCCTCAACCACCTGGCTTCAGTTTGACAGGTTTTTAATACTATAGACTCACAACACCATCGTTAAATATCATACTTAAAAATATGAAGGAACGAAAAATAATTTTGCTGACACTTCCTTCTTGTAAAACTGTTCAGAGATTAAAGCAATCCACCTTGGTCACTTCTCCAGGGATGTGCATTGAAGTTAAGTAGATGGTAGCTGACACCAGAATTGTGTTGAATCCAGTCTAACATCACCGTATGAAAGCCAAAAGTAAAGTGTGAGAGAAATTTTAATGTACAGCTTTAATTAGTGATCCAGTGACTAGACCATTTACTGATTTTTATTGATTTTTAATTTTTTTTATTTAAATTCAATTTAGTTCACATATAGTGTAGTGTTATTTTGGGGGGTAGAATTTAATGATTCATCAGTTGCATAGAATACCCAGTGCTCATTATATCACGTGCCCTCCTTAATGCCCATCACCCAGCCCCATCCACCTCCCCTCCAACAACCCTCAGTTTGTTCCTTATAGTTAAGAGTCTCTCATGGTTTGACCATTTAATAATCAATCAGCCTTTCCCTGACAAGCTCCATCCAGAGCATGGACAGTTAGAAGAAAACATGAAAACTTCTCCCTGAAACATTTTTTTTTTCTCTTGAGCCTCAAGAATGTGGTCCCTTCATTTGCCCTAAACTTAACTGGCAATGCATGCTAAGAGAATAAGAAAGACCAAGGTTTTATTTGTGAGTGTTTGCACGTGAGTGTCTGCATTTGTGTTTCAATTGGAATGAATTCTCATTTTCTGTTTTAACTATCGTTTATGAGAGGTTTACTCTTTAACTTATGCAAATAGAATGCAGACCCAAAGAACCAGTTACAGCTGCCTTTTGGTAGGACTATCTGGAAAAGTTATCAGTTTTAATACAGTCAACAATAATTTGCTTTAATACTGCATGCCTGCTATGGGGAAGACACTGAACTAGCTACAGTTGATTGGTTCTCAGCCCTAGCTGCACTTGGGAATAACCTGAAGGGATTTAAACAACGCAGGGTATGGGTACATCCCCATGGATTCAAGTGCAAGCTAAACCTTTGAAAATCCAAAAGGTCCTCCATGATTCTAATGTGAGGTGAAGATTGAGAACCATTGAATAGGAAGAAGCAGTCTTTCTAAACAGAGAGAATCTTGGTTTGACCAGGACTCAACAGAGTTCTCTCTTAAGCTGACTCCTCTCTCACCCTACCACTTGAAGCTCCATGAAGTCAGAGATTTGGCCTTTTTCTCCCAATTGTCTGAGAGTCTGGTATAGTCTTGCTTAAGAAGTGTTTAACCAGTATTTGCTGAATGAATGCAAATGGCTTTTGAAAGCTAATTCATTTAATCTCTGTCTTTAACATTTTCATGAGGATGGCTTTTAAAACTATATCTCTCATCATATCCTTGTCTCAAAATTGGACCTTTATTCACAATGGTTTGGTCTTTTCCTCTTAAATATAATGCAGGACTATTAAAAACAAGGACCTTGACTTATAATAGTAGCAATCTATTTCAATTTGCAAATACTTGCCCTGAGGTTCAGAGGTATATATTTAGTAAGTAGCAGATACCAAGCCAGATACAAGCATTTTTTTTTGTCTTAGCATCATCACTATGCCATGCTAACACTGATAAACATATTCTCTGTATGACCAAATGATGTTGGAGATAAGATGGGATTTCTGTAATCACCTGATGTATCAACAAAAAGCAACGAGTTTCACATGTCATCATTTTGGGTTCTGGTTCTGGGGTCACCCAGGATCCACCAATCAGAGGCCCTTCCTAAATTCCATTCTAATTTTCCAGTCTTCCAACTGGTTAGGAAGTTGGGTGGACTGTTTCAGTATGTGCCCAGCCAGCTTTAAAGGGGTTGAACAAGTCAAAGGCACGACAGTCCACTCTCTTTCCACAAAATTGGGAGCTTTGCACAGTAAATACCTCAATATTAGAGAACATTGATGTCTTCGAATAAGCTTTTGAGTTTCCGTTGCAAGATGTATCTCAACTGCCAAAAATGAGTCAGTGTGAAAGACAGAAACCAACGCAATGAGCAGCCTCCCGTGATGGCCTGTCTGAGAACAGAAAGATGAAAGTGATTCTCCTGAGCCCGGCAAGTACAAGGCTGGCCCAAATCCTTCCTGATAAACATCAAATGGAGACAACTAGCTACAAGAAATTCCTCCAGCAACAGAATAAATATTGGCATGAGAAGAAATAATCTACTGATGGGGACAGAGGCTCTGAAAATCATCCTGTGACTAGTCAATCCCAAGTTCAGTGGCAAATCCTCATCTTGACACAATCAGGAAGATGTCAAAGTAAGTATATTTCTGGTCAATATAAAAGCAATTATCCCTGGTTTTTGCCTCCTGTTGGCAGTTTTGCACCTTCCCATTTATTCCACCAGAGTTGTTCTCGCTAGACTTTTCCTCTGGTGCTAGAGTTGATTTAACCAAGAGAGTGAGTCATTAGGTGTTTGCTGATGGGCCAGGGGAGCAGCTTTTCTAGACTGCTTCTCCCTACCCTAATGTTCAGGGACCATGGTCCCCAATATGGCAGCAATGCATGAGTGTCTCTCCACTGAGTGAAGCCTTGTGTGCAGCCAAAAGAGACAGAATAGGAGTAAATAGACCTCAGCCCTACAGCTAACATTGTCCCTGTGGTGTGTGGATAATAATTTTGTTTTGCAAAATTCAGAGTGTCATGTGGGTAGAATATGATAGCCAAGTGGGAGGGCTCTCAAGATTATAAAGTTATATGGAAATGAGTGCTGTTATTTTCTAAAAGATTTATTTATTTTAGAGAGAGAGAGAGAGCAGGAGGGAGGGGCAGAGGGAGAGAGAGCATGGAGCCCAACATGAGGCTCCATCTCATGACCCTGAGATCACGGCCCTGAGATCACGACCTGAGCCGAACCGAAGAGTGGGACGCTCAACTGACTGCGCCACCCAGGCACTCCAAGTGCTGTTATTAATATATAAACTTTATTAAACAATTTTATGAGATTTTTAGTGTCATTGCTCTTTGAAAGAGACCAGTATCCATCTTGTTTTCATGAAAGGCTTTGTGTAAAAAGAGCATGGTACCCCTCTCACAAACATTCCGCTGACACTTGTCATTCATTATTGAGAACTGTAACTTTTATCCATTTCCCTTTGCATTGTAGGCCTGTCCAAATTTCTGGACAAAATCTATTTCAGCTGTGAGTGTGACCCAAAAACATAAATTACACAAATTATACCGTAGAACTAGCTTACTTTCAGTGAAAGGCAAATAACCCTATTCTTTTTCTTTGAAATCATAACTGTTGCTCAGGTAAATAAATAACGGTTTAGTATCTTGGCTGAATCAAAATATATCTTGTGCCTCCTCTCACTGTAGTAAACCCAACTGGTTTATGATAACAAAAGTTTTGAGTATACTTTTCAAAATACTATTTATGGGCTGTTAATAAGTGTTTCTCTTTTTTCCATGTCCCACGTGCCTTGTGCCAGTCACTATCCATGTCTCCTAGTCTACAGATGAGGACCCCAAATACATCATCCAGCAAGTAAGAGGCAGAACGAGGGTAGTGCCCAAGGCCGTAGTTTTCCCAGTATGCCGTCTACCCACTGATAAAAATACCTGTTAACATCACACAAGTGCCGACCTTGGTCTTAGCAGCGATGGTCCCTAAAACAGCAAGCATTTTCCTGTCACAGGTCATGATGAGTCATATCCCATGATAGAGTAAACACTGGCCATGCACAGTGATGGGGGGCCTTAATTCATCTCCTTTCTGCTGAAAAGGTGATCTAACAAAATAGGGCTCCACATTTTCAGTGAGTCATAGGCAGACAGGGTAAACAGAAACATGTCAGTGTTAAGGGACAGCTCAGGAATAGCTTTCTCTCATCCCAAGATCCTTAAGGATCTGTCAGGATGCTAACTTTTAAGTTATTCAGTGGAAATGCGCTATCCAGACTAGAAAACAGGAAACTCAAAGTTGAGTAGGGAGCACTGCATGCAATATTGTATGGTATCACTGACCACATAAAACACCAACCCTTCCATCAAAAATTTTAAAAGATGCGCTAACCAAATTTAAACTCATTATATGGATCTTGAAAATTCCATTCAGGATTTTAGGCACCCTCTGTCCTTTCTCCTTGCAGTTTTTGTAGCAGGCATCTCTCTCTCTCTCCTCTTCATGAGGTGCTTCCTTGTGTTCCTTATGCACAGCATCTTAGTCACCCACCCAGTTCATGTCAAAGTCAGAAATAGACATAGATCCAAGGAATGTTTTTCACCTTTCTTCATATTTTTAAATATCAGCAGATATATCTCAAATAAGAACTCAGCTTACTGGAATGCCCAAGTAGTTCTACTGACAGAAATATATTTTGTTCATGAAAATGTTTATTAATTACACATAACCACCTGCTGCACGTCCCCAAATTCACTGATAATAAACAGTCAGTGATACAAATTTCGTTGCATCAGAAATAGGGAAATCAGGCAAGTATTCATGATTTTGAGGATAAATCTACTTTTCCACTGGATGGAACCTTGTGTGGAATCTGTCTGTACTTCCTGAATTATCCAGATGGAGGGTCACATTGGCTTTGCCCATATTATCTGGAAACTGTCCGTTTATCTGTGACCTACTCTTTCTTTAGTTTCCTTTGCTTTGCTTTGCTATGGATATTCACTTCTGCAGCTCAGCACTCAGAAGAAACTCTTTTTTCCCCATAAGACACGCATAAATCTAAGCCTGCATTTACTATGGCTTTGATCGTTTTAAATACTATTTACTGACAGAAATAAAGAAAGAAAGTCAACATTTAATATCAAATGAACATTTTAGGAAGTAAAACCAAATAACCAGCAGAGGTCTCTGCTGCTCTATGTAAACGTCCCTTTAGAGCAAAGCAAAATGAAACAAAACTTTAAAAGAAGCGCGCTGGCCAAACTGTAGTGTGATCAACCAAGTGTGTATTAGACGAAGAAAGTGTATCCTTTCAATAGTGGGAAGAGGAAGAATAAAAGTGAAGGGAGAGTTTATGCCAGATCTTAGGGGTGAGCAGCAGGGTCTGATAAAGGGTGCACCCATAGATAGGCAAGGTGGGAATGTGGAAGCAAATGGAGCTGTGTTTTGTGGGAGGACTTAAGTCAGGCTCACAGTGAGAAATATCCTTAGTTCAGGAAAGTCCAGCAGGAATATATCAGGACAATGGGGAATCAGAGTTGGAAATAAACAATGTCAGATTAGCCAGAGAGTCAGCTATGGGAATGCCTGGTGCCAGGTTTGTAGATCTCCAGCTACCATGCTGGAGTTCAGCTACAGTAATTCTGTCCCAAGGAATAGCAGCATGAAACATGCAGGCAACAATACTAGAGGAACTAGGGTATCAAGATGTTTCTTTTTTTTTTAAGATTTTATTTATTTATTTGACAGAGAGAGACACAGCGAGAGAGGGAACACAAGCAGGGGGAGTGGGAGAGGGAGAAGCAGACTTCCCACTGAGCAGAGAGCCCGATGCGGGGCTCAATCCCTGGACCACGGGATCATGACCTGAGCCGAAGGCAGACGCTCAACAACTGAGCCACTCAGGAGCCCCTCAAGATGTTTCAAGGTAGAAATTAGTCACATAGGAACAAATCAGAGGCTTCAATATTGCCCCTGTTCTATAAAGGTTAAGATGCTATTACAGAAAGAAGAGGAGACACACACAGTTGTTAGAGTTGGGTGTAAAGATTAGAGCCACCCTGGTAACTAGTAAGATTGACCAGAAGCTGAACCATCTACATGTAAATTCCCTCTGCATGGGAATAAGATTGAATTTAGAGCACTCGGATTGTCTAAACGTGCAAAGGTGAGCTGTTCCAGGTATCCAGGTAGACAGAACATGACAGGCCAAACTTAAATTTGGTTTTAATGGTCCCTCCATGATTTTTCTTCAGTCTTATTCCAATCCACAGATATTTAATTGGGATTAACACCTGTGAAAAGGAGAGGAGGAAGCAGGATTGGACAAAGGGAGGGGTTGAACTAGGATGCAGACTCAAGGAAATCTGGGCTAACCCAGTGGAGAACTCTGGAAAGGGGCATCCAGGACCTCATCCGTCCCTTTTCCCTTCAGTCAGAATATGGGGGTTGCCCAATAGGGACACAACCCTAGGAGATCTTTTAGATAAAAAACTATAAGCTATTCTTTAAAGGGCATCACCCAAGAAGACAGAGGACAGACATGCAAAGGGACTCAAACACAGAATTTGACAAGTAAGACAATCTTGGTGAAAGCAATTGTTCTAGATTGATGAAGTTCAAGTCAGGATAAAATGGGATATAGACATACAGTGGAGGGGCGCCTGGGTGGCTCAATCGGTTAGCATCAGACTCTTGATCTCAGCTCACATCCTGATCTCAGGGTTGTGAGTTCAAGCCCCACATCGGGTTCCACGTTGGGCATGAAGCCTACTTTAAAAAAAAATACAGTGGAGATGTGAAGAAAGAAGAGATTTGTTAACATTAGCAAACAATCCTTTTGGCACCCAAAGACTTGTTAGGGTATGTGGGTATTTTCTGACTCTCAATGGGCCAGCCAAGGAACCTTTGGCATCTGTTTACAACATTTCCAAATGTCCTAATGGAGCAATCAAAAATCAGTTCCTTTGGAATTTTGTTTTGTTGGTTTTTTTGTTTTGTTTTGTGTTGTTTTTATTGGTGGGGTGGGGAGCAGGCATCATTGTAGAGCAAAGAGGCCTGCAGCAAAAGTAATCTGTGTGGTTTCTCCCATCTCCACTCAGCTTGAGCCATTTTCCAAGGGAGTCACTACCAGTGAATTAGAGATGGAAGTTCTTATGAGCTTTAGTAAAAGTGGTCAGAGAGCTTTGATCTCTCCACTCAGGAAGAAGTGCCAGAGAAGACTATAGACACAGATCCTTAGCATTATACTTTGAAAATTTGATTTCATTTCCCCAGAAAAGCATTGCTATCTGTGTGGTTTAGACTCTATATAATAACGAAACACTGCAGGTTGGACTATTCTTCAGGCAGTGGGACGTGACCCAAAGGATCTGAGCTATTCATTCTAGCCTTAAATTATCATCATATGGCCCCGACTGCTTTAGAGTCACCTAATTGCCTGGGGCACCGGTTTCCTCATCTGTAATGTGCTTGGTTTGGAGCAGTTCTGTAAAGTGCATAGAGCTGCTAGACTCTGTAAGTAAGGTTTTTGAAAGTAGACCACATTTTGTAATCTCACTGCAAGTTAGATAGGATTTTTGTGAGCTTCCCTTGGAACTTAACCTCCCAAGACAATGTTATTTCTGTGCACACACAATATTCCCAGTCCCAAATAACCCACTTAAACAAACATTGTTCACCTAATACATGTAAATGGTATAGTTTGCTTGTATGTACGTATTTTAGAAAACTTTAATTAAATCCCTGATCCTTCTTTCCACAAGATGTCACTGTCCACCACAATTTGTTTTACAATCAATGGCCTCACATACTTTTCCTGCTGGGTTTTATGATAACATGCCCTAAGTTAAATAGAATTACGAACATCTAGAACTAAACCCCTTGTTATCATTTCTGTGTTCAGTAAAAGTCCATGTACAATTAGCAGATTTCAAAGGTAAATATGCATATTTCATGATAGTTTTATAAAAAATGCTTTTAACCTATCTACTGATTTGTTTTTATAGGATAGAATCCAAAGAAAACAATCATATCAAATGTAATATTTAAGAGTAATATTTCAGAGGCTGAAAATAATTTCTGTTGTAGCAGAACACACTACCTTCAAGGAAATTTAGACTGGGGATTTGCTGCATCTTGTGATGGGTCTAAAATGACAAGGCAGAAAGTTTGGGCTAAATGCAGATCCTACTTTGCTGTCATGTTTGATATCACCTGGGTGTTTAGAAAGGCCCCGGGCATTTCTATCTGTTTATATAAGACAGGTTCTGCAGACTTGGCTTTTCCCTGGTATTTTATGCAACGCCTGTGTCTTTGTTTACAAGGCCCCTCCCATTATTTATGCCCCATTAGCAGCACAGAACTAAATTGTGCCATCTCTTCTGCTTTAGGAACCTGCATTACAATGGTGAAACCTCACGGGAATCATTCATCTTAACCATGCACCACGGAACGAAACCCATGAACCCTGAGTGTAGTAACTATTAAGTATTTCACTGTGTGACAAGTCTATCTCTAAAGCATCCCTTTAGCATAGACTTGGAGGCTACTCTTAGAAAAAGGATCTTACTTTTAATATAATCTGACTCCTAAAATAAAGATTCAACACATTAATCCCTACGATTGCTCACTACTGTGATCAGATTCTGTGAATTGTTTTCTAATCATATGTGGAAAATTGGCAACTCAAGCACGACAGTCGAGTTAAAAATCGGTATTTTCAAATAAACATGTAGTCTTTTCGGAAACCACAGGATGTCAGGCTTCACTCTGAAACAGCTCAATGAGTTCAAAGTCACATTTACTTACCTCCCATTTCCCTGGATCTGATGCTGTCATAAGGTAAGTAGTTTTATATTCTATTATCTCTTGGAGGGCTATTCATTTCATCTGAGTCTCATTATATTTTTTCAATGGATATACAGATAGAGTGAAAAAGAACACAGATTTTGTTTTTTTGCTTGATATGCCCCCGTACTTTCTCACCTACTCTTTGATGACTTTGCTGTTAATGTTAATATGTCTACATTAAAGAAAATATGTAAAATGAGCAAGCAGCCCCTCCTCACTCTTCACACATGAAATATGCTCTTTGGCTTATTGCTTGTCTCAACAGTAGAGTCACCATAAAGAGAACTGAATTTCTCTCCTGTCCCCAAGTTCTTCCTGTTGCTTGTACTCTTTGAGCCTCGCTAATCCTGTGTCCATAATTTGTCTTGGCTGAGGACTAGGAAATTTGACCAAGTAGGGACAGTGGGGGATGCTGGGTGTAACAGTGAACTGGTTGTACCAGACTTGGGTGCAAATCCCCGTTCTGCCACTTCCCAGTGGAGTGCCTTGAAGAAAGTTCTATATCCTTTCTTGGCCTCAATTCCAAATTGTATAAAATTAAAACGACACCGACTGATTTCCCAGAAGTTTCATGAGGTTGGCTGTGTACTGTTTTCTCACTGCTAGCTGATAGCCAGCATTAAAGAGTTGTGTTAAACTTTTAAGAACAGCTATTTCATTCTTCCATCAGCTAGACTGTCAAATCCAGCCCAAAAAAGCTTTATCCACTGACTGTAGCCTTGACCAACAGGATGTCGTTGCTACTTGATAGGGGACAGAGATGAAGCTGCACGAAAAGCTGGAAGTAATCCATTTGCTAGGCCCTGCTCACTCAACCAGAGAGAAAGTTGGGCATGAGTGCAATGCCCGAGAGCATGCGTTTGGCACGCAGCGTGGTGCCTCATGGGCCCTGAGTCATCTTTCAACCTGCTTGGGCATGTAGTCTTTATTGTGTCATTGCTCTTCCCGACCAGCTGTCAGAACAGCTTTAGTCAATTCTTCTGCCAGGCTAACAGTAGACACAAATATTGTGTACCCGGCTAGCACCGATGTCCATCTTACGTGTCATGGTAGGATTTGCACTGGGACAGCCAGATGCATGCTAATGGTCATCTTAGTCCTCAGCATCAGTCTGCAAACAGGTAACATCTGTGAGGAATAGTGACATCTGCCCTCTCCTTAAAGAACTTAGACACCAGCAGACAACAACTTCGGCATTTAAGTTTCCTAGAAATCTGAGGGAATCGTCTTAACATGGACTTCCAGATCTCATTTCTTATTCTCTAATTTTCTTTCAAAAATCAGAACAAATGAATCTCACTCCACTGCATTGGTGAGGCAGACAGATTTAACTTTAATTATCAGCTAAGCAGGGGCACCTGGGTGGCTCAGTCGGTTGAGTGTGCGACTCTTGATTTCGTCTCAGGTTGTGATCTCAGGACCCTGAGATGGAGCCCCAAGTCAGGCTCTGTGCTCAGCGGGGAATCTGCTTGGGATTCTCTCTCTCTCCCTCTGCCCCTCCCATGCTGCTCGCTCGAGTTCTCTCTGTCTTAAATAAATAAATCTTTTTAAAAAATAATTATCAGCTAAGCAAATCTTATCAATTGATGTGGAGAAAAATAGGAAGGTGGTGACCTTTTGTATGTGACCCAACGTTCTTAGCTTGGAGCAGTCAAGGCCCCTTTCCATGGTAAACTTAACTTCTCTTTAAGTACTATGGATCCTATTTACCTCTGCATCCTGTTAACTGGAGTTTGCCTAGTAATAAAGAAACAGACCACCAGTGGATTTGCAGAGTCTATAGAGAGCTTTTTGGACAGCCAAAAATGTAGCTGTAATTCAAGATATTGTGAAAAGAGGTAGAGATGTGTGTTGTAAATAGTGCTGTCCATCATTAATAGTCACTCCAAAAGATAAGCCATAAAAGATCATCTAAGAGGGCGCCTGGGTGGCTCAGTTGGTTAAGCGACTGCCTTCGGCTCAGGTCATGATCCTGGAGTCCCTGGATCGAGTCCCACATCGGGCTCCCTGCTCAGCGGGGAGTCTGCTTCTCCCTCTGACCCTCCTCCCTCTCATGCTCTCTGTCTCTCATTCTCTCTCTCGCAAATAAATAAAATCTTAAAAAAAAAAAAAAAAAAGATCATCTAAGAGAGCATGAGTAGGCGTGCCATGTGAATTATTTTATGAAGCCACATCTAACCCTGTGTGGAGTATAAATAGAACTTTACAATATGACAGCATTATAACTTCTTTAGTATACTTCAGCCAAACATTTGATTGGAGAGATATATTGTAATTACTAAAGGTTGCCAGCAGGGACAATATTTTTCTCCTCCTTGTAACTCATTATGTTAACGTGTGCTTTATGGCCAGCCTGGGATTAATTTATTGATTTGGATTCACAATCCTAATTTTAATTCATTACATTTCACTTCTTCATTTGTTGGGCTAATGACCCACAAACTATAAAAAAATAAAAGGATAAAAAGCTGTGAGTATCAGAGTACCTGATACCAAGTATCAGAGAAAGAATCTTCCTCCCCATTATAATTGTTTGAAGCAGTGTTTACTCATCTGCTTGGAGGATTGGTCTGCAGGAGCCCATTGTTTCTTGCTTCCCTATGTCTGTTCAACAGCGGCAGATTTCACCTATGGCATTTTTATTTGTCTGATGAGCTAAAGAAAAAGCGTTGAATTAATTTTCTTGGATAAAGGAGCCCAGTGGTGAAATAGGCAAATGTTCCATGTCATTCAGAACTCAACTGAAAACATTTATTTTCAACAATATTCAAGTTTTTATGAAAAGGAAGAATAGCTTTTTTGTATCTGTAATGTACATTCCTCTCTCTCTCTCTGTCTCTCTCTGTTTCTGTCTCTTTCTCTCTAGTCTAGATAGATAGGTAGATAGGTATATTATATATAAATATTCACACACTAAATGATTCTCTGGCAATTATCTGGCATGTACCATCATTTACATACAAATCAATCTTCCTTTAAAATGATCCCCCTGGGTTTGTCAAAAGTAGTCGTCAACCTGCTAGCTTATCTGTAGTCACCAACTCAAGGTAGTTTTTATCATGTTACAACGATCATTAATCAACTCTTTTCATGTAAATTTCCATCTTTTTTTGTGTATTTGGGGGACAGGGTTTCACTTGTATAAGGATCGCAGGAGTTAACCTTTCAATAGTTAAAGATGAAACGAGAATAAACTTTGGCCAATAAACAGTGAACAGTGACTTAAGGCATCGAGTTAGAATTAAATTCAGGGTACTGTAAAATAGTAACCTCATTGAGGATCAAAGTCATGCTTTTTTCTCCAGCGCCTCTTTGTGACAAACACATGATGTCAGCTCCACTAGCTCATTTGTCTGCTGCAGTTCCACTTTATCAGGCCGGGGTAAAAAGAATTGATGTGTCTGGATAGATAAAGTAAATGGAAACTCAGGACTCATTCCAATATGCTGTACTTTGATATATTTTGCAAACCTGAGAGCAGCTGGTGTAACACTAGTTACTGTTTGTATTTAAATATTGTACATTAGAAGACCTTTGAAAAGGTGTTTTATAGGGTTCTTTTTTTTCTTTTTCACACCGATTGGCTTTCAGATTGTTCTTTTTCTTTTTCTTTTCTTTAATTTCCTTATTGCGCTCACAAATATTTTCAGAGCCTGCCTTTTCAGAAACTTTGTTCTTGTTACCAAGACTGATAAAACAAGATTCTTTACAAGGAAATATAATTTTAAATTGTAATCAGCACCTGCCTTTGCCATTTGTCCTCATCCTTTAGAGTTTTAGACTGGGGCTTTTATGAACTAGTAAGACTTATTTTCCAAAATTTCCTGTTGTCAAATCGCTTATTTTCTGATTGTGTTCCAAAGCCCCACCAGATTGAGTACAACAAATGTATCTTCTTTAACTTTAGATCAATAGTCAATATAAATGTGTTTTCGTATAAAATTGCATTTTAACATAAGTTATTTACATAAAAATAAAAATCTTTAATACGTTTTAACATGTATACTAATGAAAGTCAAAAATACCACCAAAAATTACAAACAGTAGAACCTTCACTTATCTCATATTATTAGACCCAAACAAGCATTAGAATGTGGATACCGATGCTAAAATTGCTAATACTTTATAGGTTTGGGTTGCACATAAGTTTAAGAATATAGCTTTAGGTGCGATGAGGAAAAACAATTTTTGAGAATGAATGAATTCCTAATAATTAACATTCCTATATTTTGTCCTTTCTTTCCTTTAAAAGTAGTTTATACAGTCAAATTAAAATGAATTATTGAGAATACTGCTTAAATAAATTAAAACCCCAAATGTTCCTGTTTCATTATTTAGATGCTTAAAGTAGTATTTCTTTTTAGTTTTATTCTGATTTATCTCAACAAACACTCTGTGCTTTCATTCTGTACTCTGTTAAACATAGTGAAAATCTCAATTTAGAATTACAGTGCAAGAGTATAATCATGAAGCCTCTCGGTGACGTTGAACTGGTACTCGATATTATGCACGCTAAACACATTAGTAGAGAGACATGGGGAGAGACCGTTGAGACAGGGAGGTATCAGGAAGGAGTAGCAAAATGACCCGCAGATCTTTCTTTACCAATACATTTAGGAGGAACTAAATCAGCTACTGATAACTCTGCTGATTATGGGCTTTCTCAAGCTGCCTTTATGAAGAACAGGAAGACAAGATGAGCAGCTCTTATCCCTGAAGAGGAACTTGATCCTGATGGAAACATCCTAATGGAAAATGTGGGGCTTGGATGAGAGTCTGCGAGGAACTTGGCCATGCCACGAGTCATTCAATATCATCCATGTGCCTCCGAACGCGCGGTTTTCAGGCAGATTTTTACATATGGAAAGAATATGCTGTGATATAAAAAGGCTCCCAGAAGGTCTACATTTCTATTGATTCCGCAACCACGTATCAATTAACGTTTGTGTCCAGAATACAACAGACTTTTTGAAAGCATAAATGAGAAAGGGAAGGTATATTTGCAGCTCTCCTGGCAAATATACATGGCTGCACATATGATTTTTATTGGGGTTGCAATTGCTAGAATATTTTAATCCAAAGGAAAAAGAAAAAAACAGCATGAAAGAAAAAGTGAATTGGTGTGTAAGATATAGCCATGTAAAATAAATACATTTAAAAAGGGCACTTTAACATGAGTCATTTCAAACATGTATGCTAAATTTTATGAGTTTAATTACATTGAGGATTTTTCCAATAATAAGAAAATGTGCAGGCTCAGTATTTTTAAAAAGTATACTCCTAAAAACTCTCATTTACAGCGATAGCCCTTAGTATGTGCAGGATATTGAATAAATATTTAGGGTACACTGGCAATCACAAAAATGTCATATATGACACTCACACACACACACACATGTATCCATACCCTTGACACTCAAATAAAATGATAAAGATGCTAAACCTTGCAACCAAAAAAGGTCTTTCTTTGGAAGATTGTCTGAGGAGCATCTCAACCCCTGGGTGTCTGTTTATATGAAAAGTAACAATGAAAAGCAAGATAAAATGTACTCAGATGCTATAAAGACCATTAGGATTTCACGCTCTTGAAGCTCCAATAAATTTGAGCTTAGGAAGAGGCAAAATACAGACTTCGGTCACTAACAGAGGTGAGGATGATTGAGAGCAAAAAGGGAAAGGAAGGGCAGAACAAGAGAGGGGTGTCATTTAGGATGTGCACAGTGTAGACACCATGTGGCTTTGCTTTCAGCGGTTCCAAATGTCACACCATTGTTCAGTGTGCTCAAAATGCCATACATGCAACATGGTTTGTGCAGTGACATTTTCTCAGTTATATCAGCAGGAAAGAACAGTGTGGACAGTGTCATGGGCTTGACGGGGTGTGATCCTATGAAATGCAAGTGTACACATTCAGTGATGGTACCGAACCCCATCTCAAGCAATGGGTGTCAGCCAGTCTGCCTGCTGAATGCCTCCCTTCATACAAGAGGCGCACCATGAGAAACCCTCCCCATTTACTGACCTTCCTTCTCTGCAATTGGCCAAAGCCGATTCCTTTGCTATACAAATAGGTTAAACGATTCTGCATTTGTGGACTCTAACTTGTACAACCAAAGGGCCCAAAGAGTGTAGCACCTGCTTCAAGCCTCATTCAGTGTGAAGACAGCTGAAATGGGGTGATGGTATGTTACAGCATGAAAATTCTGGACTGGGAGTCCGGAGCATGGAGTCCTGGTCTGAACCCTTCCTCTGAGTTGCTGAATGACTTTGGCATGTCATTTAATCTCTAGGAGTCTCAGTTTCTTTACCTGTAAAGTGAGAATGATGAGCTGATCTTGACAATCAGCTTTAGGTTCTACGAGACCTGAGGACAAGGCATCTTAATTTCCCTCTTCTGGAACCTGATTTCTAGCAGAAGAATAATTGGTAATACCAAAATGTGCTACTCTTGATGAGAAATAATAAGGGCGATTTATTTGCCTTTTAGGATAGGAAGATTTCAGACAGCCCTTTGGGAGGGAAATCCTTGGAGAGAGTTTGAAAGAGTTTTGTGGGGGTTTTTTGTTTTGTTCTTGTTTTGTTTTTTTGGTAGCCTCTCCAAGGAGAAATTTTGCATAGTCTGTCATATTTAAGTTTCATAAGAGCCCCATAAAATGACAAAAGTTCCCATCTTACAGATGAGAGATCTGAAGCTCAGAGAATTGCAGAGCTAACTGGTGCCAGAACTCGAATACTCTTCCAGATCCGAGCTCCTGTGATTTCTGCTACATTACAGCTTCGGGAAAGGAAGAAAGACATGTATGGCATGTCAACGATGTGTCAGGTACCATGCATGCCATATCATCACTTAAACCTTATTCTGAATGAAAGGCAAATTATTCTCATCAGTATTTCAGGGGTTAAATTAGAAGGTGGCTAACCACACTCTATAGGCCAAATCAGGCCCAACGCCTATTTTTATAAATAAAGTTTTATTGGAACATAGGCATGCCCATTCATTTGCATATTGTCTCCGACTACTCTCAAGCTACGACAATTGAGCTGAGTAATTTCTAAGAGACACAGGACGGCCCACAAAACCTGAAGTATTTATCTGGGTCTGTACAGAATAAGTTGTCTGATTGTTGGATTGAATGAATTTGTGAGAACAAAAGACACAGGAGAAAAGTCACTAGGTTGGTCTCCTTAATTCCAGCTAAAAAACTTCAAAAGAGGAAAACCAACTGATGAATAAAAAAGGCAATAAGATAATAAGTGCACCTATTAAATTAATAGGGCTGATTTCTTCATCAGTCATAGCTCACAACTGACTCTGACAGCAATTTAAGAAAAAGTTCTAAAAATATTTTGAGTAATGGTGGCATTATTGGAATATGTTAATTATTATGTTTTTTACATTTATTTATATTTATATTAATAATCATAGAATATAATAATTATATGCAAAAGGTTTATATTTATTATGAGTTTACAAGTTTTTATTTGATTATTATAATTGGATGAAGATGTTTACTTTGAAGGACAACTAATATTTGTGTAATTTCTGGTAGGTTATTTTTTTTTAAATGCATATCATTTTTAAGCTTCTTTTATCAGAATTATTGCAGGTAGGATGGGATAGGCTTTTTTTTAAATTTTTTTATTGTTATGTTAATCACCATACATTACATCATTTGTTTTAGATGTAGTGTTCCATGATTCATTGTGCATAACACCCAGTGCTCCATGCAGAACGTGCCCTCTTTAATACCCATCACCAGGCTAACCCATCCTCCCACCCCCCTCCCCTCTAGAACCCTCAGTTTGTTTTTCAGAGTCCATCGTCTCTCATGGTTCGTTTCCCCCTCCGATTCCCCCCCTTCATTCTTCCCCTCCTGCTATCTTTTTTTTTTTCCTTAACATATATTGCGTTATTTCTTTCAGAGGTACAGATCTGTGATTCAACAGTCTTGCATGGATGGGATAGGCTAAAATGTGACATGAGAAGACAAATATACCTGTGAGGTGTTGACATTTTTTAATCTCTAAAAACTTTCTCATCATCGCCTGATGCATTTTCCATTGCATATGAGAAAGCAGGAACTAAAATGTGAGCCACCTCCAAACAAAATTATTAAGTGTATGCCTTCCCAACCTTTTGCCAATCCTCTCTGATTGCCATTGTGCTCCAAATCTACTTTTTCTTCCCCAAATTATTTTCTTGTTGCTTACTGGGACCCAGAGTGCCCCATATAGAACTTTACCCAGATCTGTTTCCATTCCTTAGACCTATTCCCTTTATTTTTTATTTGTTTATTTATTTATTAGATTGTATTTGTCAGAGAGCATGAGCAGCAGGGAGGGGTAGAGGCAGAGGGAGAAGCAGTCTCTCCTCTGAGCAGTGAGCTCGATGTGGAACTCCATCCCAGGCCCCCGAGATCATGACCTGAGCCGAAGGCAGACGCTTAACTGACTGAGCCACCCAGGCGTCCCAGACCTATTCCCTTTAAACTTGCTCTATCAAAATTTAGGAGAGTGATTCATCTTTACGGTGGTCTGTCAATGCCCAACAATTAGCTCTCAGTGGCTTGGTGGGATCTGAACCCAGACATTCTGGCTCCAGGACCTGTGGTCTTTGTCAACATACAATACCGTTTCTCTTCCTACACTTATCCTAACTTATTTAATCCCCTCAAGTGCCCTGTGAGGAAGGTGGATCGGACAAGCACATTTATTATTCCCTGACAGACAGAGGTGATTTTACCTGTGCCATAGCTAGAAAATGGCAGATCTAGAATGAGAGCCAGAACCTTCTTTTTTTCTAAAAGTGTGTTCTTATTCCACAAAACCATTACTTGCTTCCAGGAAATAATGAAGTAAACACATTCTGCTTGAGGTAATTGTGCTTTACAAAGCGTTAATGTTTTTCGGAATAGTTGTATTCCTTAGGTGATAACTGGAAAAAAAAAGGCTGACCCATAGGAGTAAATTTCTAGTAGAGTCACATCGGGAAGCATGTCAGATTAGTGGGGACAAAGTTTTTGGCAAAAAGGAGGGGGGACCTCTCAAAACAAGATAGAAGGTGTGTGACTACCTGGATTTCCTTGTGCAAAGTAAAAAACAGTTATAGATAATTCTACTCGCCTCACCGCGGGCACCTTAAGAATTTGTGGAATCATCTATTTAGCATCCTGAAAAGGTGCTGACATCCATCAGCTCAACTCAATCCCCAGATTGCATGGGCAGTAATTAACTGAAGATGTACACAAAGTTACTGAAGAACTGAATTGCTTAAAAGATACCAGCAGTGAATACAAGCTGACATCTACAAAAGCTGTCTGTGACTAATCAGAAGAATTTATCAGTAGCTTGCTATCACAATTTAGCAACGTGGGCATTGTATTGATGTAATAATTATGTCTAGCAATGAAATATAAGGGCAACTGGTGAGATTGAGAAAAAAAGAGATCTCATTTCTTTTCTGCCTCAAAATAACTTTTTCAATAGGCATAGTTCATTTCAAGCCCAAAATAGAGTCAGAACAAATGAGAAGATGGTTAAAGAAATATTCCTGTTCAGTCAAAACCAGCTAAAAAGAGAAGAACAGCATATGGAGGGGAGAACCTGTTTGTGTATAGATTTTCGGGTTCACTGTTTGAAACAGGTGGTTGACCCAGATTTTGGCAAATTCCAGCAAAAGCTAAAAGCCCTGAAATAATCTGTTGTCGATGTTGACAAAGGTGTCCATGAGAAAAAAGGCTGGAAGGGCAACCGATAGAGATGGTGCCATGAAACCTTTCAAAGCCACAGGTGGGACAAAATATACTGTACTGTGATACCAGTTGGGCCTCTTTTTTTCCTTGAGGAAAGAAATGCCAAACTTATGCTTAGTTTCAAGCAAGAAATATATTTTTGGTTTTGGAAAGATAGTGGCAGACTCAGTCGTGTATGAAAAAAAAAAAAAGTTAGTGGAGAAATCACCTGCAGGAGCCATTTCAAAGAACAGCAATTCCTTTGGACTTCCAGTATCTGTGCACACCCAGGAAGAGATCTTTACCAAGTGATTGACCTCCATGGTCCATAGCACTAGTATCCTAACTATTTAGAAGAAAAATAATCCTTCTCTCCACGTACCAACAATTATCAATGCCTCAGTGCAGCATTTTTTTTTTCAAATTCTTCTGTTTCCCCAAATTAAGAATTATATCCAGACTCAACATATACAAACATACAAACGATGTTTCATAAAACAAAGCTTATGCTTTTTCTGGGTGTACAGTCTGGTATTTTTCATCTCTACTTTACTTTATTCTAATGTATTGTCTTCCATTATAAAAAAAAAAAGTAGTTTTCACCTACAAAATTGATTTAACCCTCAGTAATGATTCTCCATCACAGTTTAAAACAGCAAACGGAGGCATATCTCCTCAAATCTGTGAGTACATTTTCAGCTGGAAGAGTTGGGTGATACAAAAACCAAAGTGAAAAACCAAGTTTGTCTTTTAAAAATAATCAAGCTTAGTTGAGATATCTTGGAGTACAAAATTCCATTTTTATTGAATCCTATGTCAAGAGATATTTTTTAAGTGAGCTATTCATTTTACGATAAAATAAATCATTAGTTATGTAAAGAAATAAAATATTTGTTCTAGAAGGTATTAGAAACTTCCTGAATGTTTAGGTCCTGAGAAGCTGTTTTTCAAAAATATCAGTTTGTCTTGCCATGAGACAAGTATTGGATAAGAGACAGAGAGACAGCAAGACACACAGAGAGAGAGAGAGATACACCAATTGCCAATATTTGCTGTTAATGTACAAAAGATTTTTTTCCAAATTCCATAAAATCTGCCTCTTTCAAGAGCTGTGATATAAGACAAATGTAACAATACTGATTTAGAAATTGCTAAATTAATTTCAAAAGTTTTGGTTCATTCTAGATCTTTCTAGAACAAAAGATGTCCTTGCACTATAACTTGTACATGAATAGCTCAGTAAGAGATTCTTACTGATCTGGGTGGAAGACTGCCCTAATAGATGATGACTTCTCAGGGTCAGGGACTATACTTTATTTATGTTTGCATCACCATCACTCAGCACTGGGCCTCTCACATAATAGCTACTCAACAGGATTTTTTGAATGAATAAATCTGTTCCATTTATCATCTTACCATCACCTGTATTCTAAAAACTAACTGGGCAGCAAACTCATGGGTTGGTACTCAGGAGGATCATAAACCATAACCATCCCAACAGTATATATTTAGTTACTTGGTTAAGTTACTTACATTTTAAAAAATATAACAACAAAATACCTGAGCATCTGGTTTTCTGACATCATACTCACCTATATCTCTGTAAGATGTCCCTGGAAAAATCTTTGGAACTATTTTTTTTTTCTCTCTTTAAACCATTAATTAAGCAAGATGCTGAACTGCAGAGTTCCACCACCTCATACCATTGTCATCAGAAAGGATTTCAAGAATAATGATTTTCTTCGTAGATTCAGTGGACTCTCATGTATGGTCGTCCACAAAATGGAAACATTTAAGTAGTTATTACAGATGATATAGATACATCCATTACAGCTGTTTTTTGGAAAGATTAACACTTTTCAAGAGTACTACTATTCTCTGAATGTGTTGACCTTGTATTTCTATCTCAACATCTTTGAATATGCTGTCTTGTTGGTCAGTCATAAATTTCCTCTCAACCCCTGAACTTGACTTTTTGACCTTCAATCTGTTCTGTAATGTCCAGCTCATTTGTTACATCTTCAAAGAAGACTGGTGTGTATTTCTCACATGGATGCCATCCCCTTCTCTTTTTTGTACTGAAGGCATTCTATAATTTTCTCTTGCTTGTTATTGTGACATTATTTGTACAATATTTATTTTCCTTCTTAGAGCCTAAAGCTTTATGACTTAAGGGACCTCATATAATATCCTCAAGCTCATACCCCCAATAGGATCCAGAAGTGCTTTGCACACAATAGATTTCCAGCCATTAAGGATTTATTCAACAAAGCTTTATTGAATGTTTAACCCTACTGGCAATGTTTAAAGCACTGAGAATATCACTGTAAACAAAACAGATAAGGTATCTTGCCCCCTGAGCACTTACATTTATACTTGAATGTCTAGATTTAAAAAACAAATGAATTAATGAATTGTGGGACTATTTTAGAACAGTTTTCTTTGATTTGGGATTTGGACTGACCTAGATTCAAGTACTAGACCTGCCATCTATAAGCTAGGTGAAGCTGGAAACACTATTCATTTACATGGAAACTTCAGCAATAATACTTAGCTTACGATATTATTTGGAAAATTAACAAGTATATAATTTGCTGGTTCACATTTGTCACTTATTTAGTGTGAATTCCCTTCCAATTCCAAGGGGATAAGAAATACTCTCATAGTTATTCAGGACATATGAAAAGTAGTAACTTGATCGTTAGTTCTATGAACTATAAAGATATCAAATTTATTTAGAATACTAATTTCTATAACTCAGGTTAAGGAAGATTCCCCCCCAAAATATTTATTGATTCACTGAAAAAGAAATTAGTTTTTTAATTTTTTTTGGTGTAAATTCCTGGATAATGTTGTTTTGACATTTGTAATTTGTAATTTTTAAAATTAATTTAGGTTATCCCTAATAATTAAGATTAAGTCAAACTATTTACTCTTTGATTGATCTCAGGGGAAAAAAAGTCTTCCAGGTATTTAAAGTTTAATTAAATTTATGACATAACATATAATTAATTTGAGATATTCTAATGAAGCCAACATCTCACTCTTCCATAATTTTGCTCCTGTAATACTTAGAAAGCATCTGTAGAGAATGCTTTCAGTTTTACTCTCGTATTGGCAAAGGGAAGACAATACTTATTTGATTTTTCTTTCTCACAAACACCTCTGCCGTGGATAATAGCATCAATCCTACTTCAAAGGAGAAGACTACTGCTTCAGTGATTCACTCAGGGTCAAAGCAGGAGAAACTGTCAGTTGTCCACCAAAATACACTCTCCCTTTGTTTTAGGGAAGATGGTTTTTCTCCCAGATTACATTTTCTGTCCTCACTTGCAGTTAAGTGTGGGCATGCGATGGAGCTCTTGCCAATGGAACACGAGTGCAAGAGATGTGTGCCGTTTCCAGCCCAGGGCCTCAGGATGGGCATATCTCTCCCACCAGCTGGAACCGACAGCCTGCAGCAATCAAGATTGACCAAGCAGACAACAGCAATGCACCACTCAATTAAGGAGCAAAACAAGCCACTTCACTTAAGTTCAAATTAAGAATTATTTACAGTGCCTACCACATGCCAAGCACTATTCTAGATGTTCAGAATACATCAACCAAATGAAACAGATGAAGAGCTTTTCCTTTGTGCAGCTTTTATCCAGTGTGGATATGCAAGCAGCAAAACAGGCAGGATGGCCCATTAGTAAGTTACCAAGTGTGATAGACAAAGAAAGGTGCCGTGGAAAGAAACAAACAGCGATGCAAAGTGGGAATGGGCGGTGCCGGTGGGGTTGGTGTACAAAGTCTTTTCAAACCAATCACAGCAGACACACATATCAAACAACTGATACATAGGCTCTGAAGACCAGCTCTGCTGGTAGACCATATTAAATATGTATGTTTTTTTACTTTTCTCTAAACATAAGAGGTGGTGGCAATTTGGGGGGATCCGTTGACTATAATCACAGAGCGATCCTAGGGTTCTAAGACCTCTACCTGGTGTATGCTTGGCTTAGGTCAAATAATTCATTGTGACTTCTAAAAATGCCTAAACAAATGAACAAGCTCTTATTTCCCATAAACTCTCCCCTTCCCGCAACTATGTGAGCTTTCGGGGTGATGGTCCTTTGGGGTACTGTTAATCCGACTTTACCTCTTGAAACAAGGCCATGCTATTCAAAATGTTTGGGGCCAGGTAGTCCTTCTCTAGAAGCTGTAATTCCATCTCTGTGCTGGACATGCTATATAGCCGACTCTCTGAGGAGAGAGCTAAGCTGCCGTTATAAAACATACACACATATAATGATTTAGATAATACCATGTTTATTTTTCACATATATAACATTCTGAGGGAGTAAGCCCAGGCCAGCTGGGCTGCTGGGGTACGGGCCATTATTTGGAGACCCAGACTTGCGTTGTGTATGCCACACTCATGTGTGTAACCATGGCTAACTGGATCTTTTTAAGGTTAAGTTTAGACTCCGAGTTCAGGACAGAGAGTCTTTTCTGAATGATTGGTACCTGTGTTTTAGTGATTATTATATATTTTGGATATTATTCCCACTTCTAAGGCCCTGTATAATATGACTAGGTCTGTCTTTTCAGCTTGATCTGGTGTAACCACTCCTTGCCTCTTCTTCTCCTGTCTATATTCTTCAATTACACCTGCATTCTTTTGGTTTGGGAACTCACCATGTTCTTCCTTGCTTACATCTTTCTCTCTGTCTAGCATTACATCCTTGTGATCCACCTCTTTGCATATCTAACTCCTACTTCTTCTATGGACCGTACACGAGAGGTTAGTTCCTTGGGAAATCATTTGTGGCTCCATATTACTTCCTTCCTCTCAAACTAGGCTGAGTTCAGTCTTTTCTGAGAAACAGTAAGCTTCCTAAGGGCAGGAGCTATTTCTGTCATGTTCACTGTTTTACTGTTATATCCTTAACACGTTGAATTGCACAGACAATTCCTATAGGAGGTTCTCAGCAAGTATTTGTTGAATGAATGAATGAATGAATGAGCAAGAATGTTCCATTATCAGAAGTATTCTCATAATATTTACACCTAATTTCTGAGATAATTGACTTTTATTTGGCTTCTACATAACCGACAAAAATCACATCAATTGAATCAGCATTTGATGAATATCTAACATTTGCCAAGCATTGAGCAATGCGTTGAGAAAGAAACAGCAATGAATAAGGTGGGATCCATTCTTCACAGAAGCACCAATTTAGGCATTTTGGAGCCTTCCTGGAAGGCTAGGAAATGTATATTATAAAATCCATACCAGTATATACTAGGAAATGTATATTATAAAATCCATACCAATATATACTTAGTAAAATAAAAATTTCTGAAATGGACATTTAGGGTTTGTTATCTTGATTTTTAAGAATGGATACACCTCAGTCAAATCTCAGTGACTTGGATTTAATTTTCTACTTTTGTTTGGTTTTCAGGTATGCATCTTGTTAACAGAGAGTGTGAAAATGGCTGACTTTTGGTTCTCCCCATAGGTGTAATGGTAACAGAGGAAGAGGCAGCTTAACATGATAAGATGCACAGAGCCAAAGTAAATGGCCTGCTTGAAAGATCTTTGCCTCCTGGATCACTTTTCACATCTGCACAATTATTAGATGAGACTAGAAGAGCTGGAAGGTCTCATGCGAACAGTCTTGCTTTCGATGACTCTTAGTGCCCAGCGAGCCGGGAGGTTGAATGTATGACACTGCTTGCAGTGGGTTCTAGATTGTTTATTCAAAAGCTAGGCTGTGTGTTTGAGAATGCATTGTATGATATTGGAACTGGAAGTCACGTGCAGGCTATAAAATCTCCAATTAGAATCAGAACATTTCCATATCCAGCAGGAAGCTTGTCGAGATGGAATCAAACTTCCATTTGTAATTAAATCCAGTAGCTCCTGTACATAGATTTATGTAAATAATAAATTACAGAATTATTACTTTTCTTAATTTTAGAGAACCCTGACCCATGCTTGAAACATAGGCCCATCATTTTTAATAAGAAATCCTGCAATGCTATCACCAACCTCAACAGTAGCACAAATTAAAATTAGCTGCCTCAAACAGGGGTTAATATCTTTAACTTAAAATGCACGTGAACCCCTAAAAAGCTTAAAGAAGATTGCTATTAATTCATAGTTTTCTTTCTTTCTTTCTTTCTTTTTTTTAAAGTAGTGGGATGGGTTTTTTTTCTTTTTCTTTTTTGGTCTTTGGTTTTTGTTTTTTGGGGTTTTTTGTTTTGTTTTTTTTTTGTTTGTTTTTTGTTTTGGCTTATGCTCTCTCCCTCACTTTTGTTCTACATCTTTTGTCTCATTTTGTTTCATCGTGCATCTGTTTTTCAGTTTCTTGCTCTGGTGACAAATTTTAATTTATATTTATTTTTTATTTCCAGAGTATTTATTCTATTTGTACCCACTGACTCCCAGGCCAGGATGGTGATTGTTATACAGTAGTTTACTTTTAAAAGAAATAAGACTGCTCAAGCAGCTAATACGGGAAGATGTATCACCAGCCTGAATAATTGTGACAACCATAGACCGTATCAGTGTCTGTTTGTTTGCACAATACCCTCCTGCATTAAGAAAGCCGTCCCAGCTGTCTTGGGCTCCAGAGCCACCCATTTCATCACTTGACACTGCGGCAGATGTTATGGATTGATAACAGACTTCACTTCATTCACTCCACATCTAAGATTACCTCTGGAAAAAAAAAAAAAATCTAATACATTATAACCCTCCCAGCCATTTGTTAAAAAAAAAAAAAAGAAAAGAAAAAGAAGATCAGCAATTTATTCCCCCTTTTTAGCATTAAATTGTTTTTTTTTTCTCTTTGAATGCACATACTATTTAAAAATGGCCATTTAACACATTCATCACATGGTTTTCTGTAGGCAGGAATATCAGTGGAGACGAGAATGTAATGATTTAATTGAATTAGGACCAGATCAGATTTAGGGTTGATGACTCACATTCCCATTATATAAGAAAGACGCTCTTTGCCTTTAATGATAGAGATATGTGCTGCATTCACAGGTTTGTTAGAAAGAAGTGCTTCTTGGTTTCTGGAAAACTGAAAAAAAAAGAGCTCAGTCTGGGATTGAAAAGGAGGTATAAAATCTGTATTAAGTTGAACAGATTTCTTCGCTAAGCACCAGATTCTCCTCTTTAGTTTGGGAAATTTAAGGATTTCTGTAAACGTAACACAAATAGGATTGACCATTGCTTAAAGATCACTCAATGAAACAGACTTAAAAGTGGGCATTTCCTACACTCAAAGAGATTTTAGGGAAAAAATGTGGGTAAAAATAAATAAAAAACGTATAGTGGGCCTTTTTCTTAGATGTGAAAATGCTTTGTGCACGAACAGCGTGATTTTATTGTTCAGGTTGCAGAATAGCATGGGATTGAAGTGCATTTAGAAATTAAGTGTGGCAGGAGAGGGTACGCGGATCAAGGATGCCGTGTTGACTCCCCGTCTTGAACTGGCGTGTGGAGCTTCAGGTCTGCACTGTACATTCAGGTGATGTCACCATTTTATTACCTCTCTTTCTACCCTAAAATTAGCTCCTCAGGGGCCACTGTGAGTGTGCAGATCTGGCCCGTACCCATACACCACCGCCCATAGGCAAGGTCAACAAATCCAGAAGCAGGCAGAGGTGCTCAGAGCATGGCAGCCCCAGAAGAGTAGGGATGGAGAGTGGACGCCATATGACAGGAGAGCTTCCCTTAGAATGATCATTCCTGGGCACCTAGGTGGCTCAGTTGGTTAAGCATCTGCCTTCAGCTTAGGTCATGATCTCAGGGTCCTGGGATCGAGCCCCGCATCGGGCTGCCTGCTCAACGGGGAGTCTGCTTCTCCCTCTCCCTCTGTCTTCCCCCCTGCTTGTGCTTGCTCTCTTTCTCTCAAATAAATAAATGAAAAATCTTAAAAAAAAAAAAATGATCATTCCTTTTCCTGCTCAGGTGTGTAGCATTTTAAAGTTCACAAAGGTCTTTTGTGTTTATTATGTCATTTTTGTTTGGATCCTTCAGAACACGAGAATGATGCACACAGGGCAGGTATCAACCTCCCATCAATGGGGGGAAACTGAGTCTCAGAGATATTGGAAGACCAGTATAAGGTCTCTCAGCTGGTCAATGACAATGCCAGCCCACATCTTTTAGGGCCAATCATGCGCATTCCTTCTCCATTCTGGTGGGCTTTAAGTGAGAATGACAAACATCATTTAAACAAAATGCATTCACTACATCTCCCATTTCCCTGAGACTGGGATGAGGAACAAAGAACAGTTGTCCTGGTTGCTCTGTCTTTCTCCCTTGTCTCGCTGAGGCTCAGTCAGACAGTGGCTGGGCTGATGGCAGTTCAGAGGCTCAGGCAGCCAATGGGGAGAAGGGACGTCTGCCAGCCCAGTTAGATGACAACCATGAGGTTCATGCACCGCGTCAGTCTAAGCCGATGCAAGAGATTTTTGTGCTGGCAGCTGAGTTTGGAATCCACACTCAACATAAAACATTAAACCATTAGTTAGAGGAGACTGATCCTGGGAGTCTGAATGTGTGCAGGACAGATGAGCTTTTTGTTTATCTTGTTGATGTTGAATCTCTGAGTTGACTCAACTCATGATGTTGAATTATGAGTTCTGAACCTCATGTTGATGGGCTAGGAGAGACATTCTTCTGGTCAGGCCAGCCAGCAGGTCTCCTAAAAGACGGATTATTTTAAATCTAGAAATACACAGCCTAGCCTTGCTGGGACTATTTCCGATTTCAAGGACGGCGCTGGAGAAGAGTTGATCCCTGACATGAGAATCCCGCAGAACAGCACAGGAACTGAGGAGGCAGATCGACCACAGCTTTGATTCTGAGAGGTGCTGATCTCCTGGATGAGACAATAGGAGATAGAAACACCGGGGCCACAAATGGTTCTCTTCAGAGCAGCCCAGGTCAAGTGCAGAGTCTTTCCAGCTCTCGGGCTGAAGGAACTAGCAAGAGCCACGTGAATTCCAGGCTTCCCACCAAGTCATGGACTGAATACTGTGTCCTCCAAAATTCATATGTTGAACCCCTGCCCCCAATGCAATGATTAGTAGGTGGGGCCTCAAGGAGCTAATTCAAGTTAGTTGAGGTCCTGTGGGTGTGGGCCTCAAGATCGGATTGGTGCCCTTATAAGAGTTCCAAGGGCGCTGGCTTTCTCTCTGTGCTGTCGGCCATGTGAGGATACAAGGAGAAGCTCCCAGTCTGCACCACAGAAGAGGACCTTCCCCAGAACCTCCCTGGTCCAGGACTTCCAGCCTCCAGACCTAGGAGAAACAAATGTCTGCCATTCATAAGCCACCCAGTTTCTGTTAGAGCCACTTGAACAAAGTAGGACCGCAGTCTAGGCTTTCACAATCCTACAGCCAGGAAGAGGCTGGCAAGCCAAGTGGGAACATACACAGACATAAAGTTGTCCAAAAGGAGGCAGCCCTGTGATCAGTTAGGGGAATCAGTGACCTCTCAGGATGTAGATTCCAGGCACGAGCCCTATTTATGGAAACCAGGTTTACTAAGATCCTGCAACCAGTAGGGGCAGGAATCACGATGTGCTCCCAGTTGGGGTAAGGTCACTTTAGAAATCAGAGAAGGCTCATAATAAAAGTGGCAATTGTCAAGCTGATCCAAGGCTCTGTACCCTACAAACATAGTAGGAATCCTAGCATTTGTGCATTGCAAGCCAGAAAATATTTGCCACCACATATCATCACTTCTGTATGACCAATGCTCTCACATTTTAACATCTTTGAAATGAGAGTACCTCTCAGAACAACTAGTGGTGTTTTTACTTTCTTTAATAACAAAAGAGAATTGTGCTTGTTGCAATAGAAGGTGTCTAAAATGTGATCAAGTGATTGTCAGGTGCCTGCTATTAAATAAGTAACAAAAGAGAAAAGAAGAAGAAAAAGAAAGAAAAGAAAAGAAAGAAAGAAAAGCAAGGAAGGAAGGGAGGGAGGGAGGAAAGAGGAAAGAGAAAGAAAGAAAGAAAAGAAAGAAAGAAAGAAAGAAAGAAAGAGGGAAGGAGGGAGGGAGGGAGGGAAAAAAGAAAGGAGAAAAGAAAAGAAAGAGAAAAGATGAAAAACAACAACAAAAACACCTCAAGTGAAATACCTAGATCCAGTAGAAAAGAATCAAGGACCTCTAATGACAATGGGTCAAAAAGGGAGACCCTTTTTATCACCTTAGGGTGATAATCAAATACAAATAAAAGGATTTTGCTAAAAGAATAATGCAGTATTTGAGTAAGATGGATACTTATAAATTGTCTCTCAATCTATAATTTGTCCCCATAAGATTATTAGCATTGAAAAGCACATTTTCATTTCAATTATGCACAACGGAGGAAGGATACAAACTGGAGAGTGAGGGCAGACTAGAGACCCAGAGTGCTGGTGTTCATAGGAGAAGTATTTCAATCAGTTGAATAGGAAGGTGGGCGGGAGCTCAAAAGGCATCACAGACACATTCTGTTTGAATATATCCTTATGTTAAGGGAAACTCAGCATGAAAACTTGTATTTGTTTTCTATCTGCTTCAGATGGCTTTTCTACTTTATAAAATTATGCGTGTTCCTGAAAAGTCCTATGCCACATCGATAAAATTTTAAAGACTGTGAGATTTAATAAGGCCTAGGCAGATCTCTTTTGTAAAATGAATAAATGCTCTCTGTTTATCTATCCTATAAATTTGAGTTGCCAAGTTGATACACACCTACACTTAAAATGGTAATGATGGTGATGATATAAAACCACTAATTAGCTCTAGGCCTGTGATCAGTCTTGTATAGAACATATTCAAAGATAAAACCCTTGGCCTTAAGGAGTTTGCATTGTAAGACAGAGATAAAATAGAGCGAGAGTTTGCGCTCTCTCAAGATACCAGATCTGGAATGACTTGGAGATGAAAGTGAAAATGTTTTCTGAGTTGGCTTGAGAGGAAGGCAGTCATATTTTCCTTTTGTGTCATGAAAATCTAATGTTTAATCCTCCCAACTAAGTTCTAAGGTTTCCCATGCTCTTCTTAGGAACACTGTGATCTTTTCTTTCCTGCTCCCTTGCCAGTGAATGAACAGTGACAGCAAAGAGGGCTTCCCTCTCTGGGATTTTAGGGCTACCTACAAAGTCTCTGGTCCCTTTAGGGAGTGGCCTCATCTTCCCAACATATGAGTTGTGTCTTGTCCTGAGTGTGACACCATGATCATCCTTATTGCTGAAGAACTATAGGGGGAATATGCAGGTGGACTGAATTATTCTCATTGTTTTTGGTTTTGTTTTTTTCCTTGGGAGAAGGCAGATACTTGTTCTAGGAGAAACTGGGAGCTAAGGATCCTCATTTCCATATTATAGCCCAGAGGAAATGTTTTTCCATTTACTTCCTCCTCGATGTACACAGATCAAAACTGTTACGCTTTCTACTACTTGATATCATTCCACTATGTGAATGACCTGACTTATATGGGTGTGAGGGAGTTGAGAAAAATGCATAGACAGAGGAAAATTACAACCCTAGTTAAGGGTCTCCATGACCTAAGGTGGCTAGTAGATCCAACTGGATTGGAATGAAGAGTCAGATGGCAACTTTGACAAAAAAGAAAATGTAATAAAAGTGATCAAGTGGATGCATTTAGCCCCTCCTCCCCCCCGCACACAAGTACTTTTTGGAAAAGTAAAGAGACATTTTCAAGTTTAAAAAGTTTGTAGAGAAACTGGGGGAAAAAAGAAAAGATGTCTGTCAAGTTACAAGATAAAGTAAAATAAATCTTCACAACACAAAGCAAACACACAAGAAGCAAAAGAGATGGGGAGCATAAGGAAAAGAAAGTAATTTGGAAGAGAGGTCCAGGAAGTGCAGCATAGGAGTGAAGGGCTCGTAAAGAAAAGCAAGTAAAATAGTACAGTCCAAGTTCTAATATGATAATATGCCTTTAGCAAAAAAAAAAAAAAAAAATCAGAACTAAAAGCATGGAAACAGCACAAATACCCATTGTAGGAGAGTAGTGAACAACTTGAGATGTTCACTAAATGAAACATCATTCAACAATCAGAATAAATGAACTAAAGAAACACAGTAATTTAAATAACAGAAGCAATATAAGCTACAGATCTCTACATCATATGACATCCTTTTTATAAATGTAGAAAGACATAAAACTTTAAATACATATATTTGAAATAATGTATATTGATACAATAAAAGTTTATAAAAAGGAGGGCAAGAAAAAAAAAACACAGATTCAAGATCATGCTGCCTTGGGTGGGGAGAAGTAGGGAGATGGGCTGATAGGAGAACAATGTCACTAAATACACATTAGTGCCAAGATCTTAGTTTTTATTTTTCATAGTAGTTTTGCAAGTTCTTCTTGCTTTGTTATTTTTTTTTAAATAGACAATGTCAGTATGCTATGAAGCAAAGATAAAAATTAAGCTAATTTTTTGCAACTAAAGTCTCATTCCCCCAAAATTTTAATTTTTAAAAGATTTTTAAAAGATTTTATTTATTTATTTATTTGAGAGAAAGAGAGTGAGAGCAGAGGGGGAGAGTGAGAGAGAGAAGCAGACTACCTGCTGAGCAGGGAGCCCAATGCAGGGCTCATTCCCAGGACCCTGAGATCATGACCTGAGCCTAAGGCAGATGCTTGACCAACTGAGCCACCCAGACAACCTTCCCCCAAAATTTTTAAGTAAGAATTGCGATAGATTATATTAGCAAATGTAAATGAAAAAAGACATAGGGATTGGCAGAATATGAAAAGTCAGGAAATAGAATCCATGCTCAGAAGCATTAAAGAGGACCAAGAAGACAATCACATATGATAATTACCACCACTCACCATGACAATGGAATCATAAACTTTTGTGCACCAAACAACAAAGGAAAATACATATGGAAAGTAATCCTAAAGACTGACGGAGAATTTAACTATAAAAGTATAGAGGAAGATGGCAATGTTTTTCTTTTCAAATGAACAGATTAAAAAAAATGAGACAGAAGATTTAAATAATACTACCAAGAAGCTCAACATAATAAATAATTACATAGAAGATAATGTAACAAGCAAAGAAAGAATATTTTTTTCTTAGGGCAAATGGAAGATTTGCAAGAATTGCTCATGTACTTAGGCTCCAAGAAAACTTCAATAAATTCCACAAAGTAGAGAGTTTAAGACCCACATGGCATGAATGTAATCCCAGATATAAGAAATAAACAACAAAAATAACTTAAAACTCTTAACTGCTTGGATTTGAAACAGGTCTCCAAAAGAATCCCCAGACAAAGAGGAAGTCACCAAATCACAAAATATTTTTCGGGAAAAAGTAACGGGAAAAGAACGCTTCACACCAATCTTGGCACCAAACAAGAGCGTGCAAATAAATGAAGCCTATGGGATGTCAATGTCACCAAAGGAATCGATGTAAACTAAGTCCGGACATCAGTTAAGGGGTGGTTTAGTGGCAGTCCTGTCACTTGGTATTGCTTCAGGGGGAAAATTGTAGGAAAAGTTGTCAAGGACAGGTTCTAGAAAAAAAACCCAGCTTTTTAAAGCCATCCTCAGAAGTGTTTAAAACAGCTCAAAAGGAGAAACATGAGAACTGTTGGAGGAGAGCCTAGAAGACCTGAAGCCACCTTGGAAATGTGGGTGAGATGACAGGTCGCCGTAAAATGTTAGATCCCAGGATTCTGGGAACGACAGAAAACCTTTCACGGGCCAGGTTGTCATATCTCTCTGCATCTGCTGACTGCTATTTTTTTTCAAAGCCTCCAGAGCATGACCACGAGATAGCAGAATGTTCACAATCTTTTTCTCTCTACTTTTCCTTCTTTTTAATGAACAGTGGGGCGGGGACAAGCTAGGTGGGAAGGGGACAATAACAAGAAACAAACAAGAAAAGCTGCACCATGGGAGGCTGTGTAAGAAGGAGACGCTTCCGTTTTTAAAAAAAAAAAAAATGTATATATATGCCTTCCCTTCATTTGCTGAACGCTACAGTTGAAGGACACTTGGAAAAGAAACTCCACTTTGACTATTTCGATCTGTAGCAGTTTCTTTTTTGATACCACTGCTGCGGAGGTGTATTGTTGCGTCTGATAAAAGGTTGTTATTGGAACAAAAAAATGTGGTTTTTTTTTCCCTTCCCATGTAATATGTAATAAAACTACTCTATGAAGTCTCAATGAACTCTCTCAATTGAGAAAAATACAGACAATTTTCATTATAAGTGAATGTCTCCAATTCATTCCTTTTCTATGGAAGGAAGACATGCAGCAGTAACTTACTGTAGGCCACATTTCACAAGATATAATCTATTCCATTATTCTTGTGTATGTTTCATATGAAAAATGTTATGAAGTTTTCTCCCCTCACAAAAATACATATTCCCTTATCTCATTAAGCCCTATCTCACACAACACCCATTCCCCTTGCTGCTGCCCAGTCCCCCCCCCCCGCCCCGCCAAGGTCTCCCCAGATTGCATTGCTATTTAAAAGGAGGTATAAAAGAAATGCATGCATTTCCTCCACACACACTCCATTATTCAATTTAAAATCTCAGGCAAGTCTGGATGAAATCCTGAGAATGAAATGAACCTGGGTTTGGTTGACTGGTGAGATTTGGCATTATTTACCAAATGTTCTGGCTGGTGTTTCTTCCTTGTATGTAGAATGTAATATTTGTTTTCATCGATTGTAGTATTTTAGCCCAGAGATGACCACATGCTGGTCAGAGCTGCCTATTTTCCATTCCCATTCATCTAGTGCTGGGTACTCACATGAGAAAAGTCAACCTGAGAGAGTATTACAGCCCTGAAAACTGCATTTTATCCAATACATTCAACGTTTTTGTGCCCTTAGATTTTGTGTTTGATTATAAAATTAATGCATGTATATTTGTGAAAATCGAACACTTTAGAATACATAAACCAAAAATTAATGGTTTTCTACTTCGTCTCTTTTCTACCAGTCAGTTCACTCCTAGATATCCACTGTTAAAAGTTTGGCATGAATCCTTTACACATACACATGCGCATACACACACACACAAATATTCACATATAATTTGTATACTTTTTCTTCTAATAAAATAATATTGTACATGTTGATCTGCAAATAGAATTTCTGCTTAAAATTTATGAATTTGTATGTCACAACCTGTAGATCTATTTCCTTTTTTAAAATAGCTGTACAGTTTTTTTGTGCTGAAAATCAGGGCGGCAATAAACATCATTTTACAAAAATATTTAACTGTTGGATTAACAAATATGTATTTTTTTCAAATTTTGATAAAGTATGCATTTTGAAATGAGATAAAATTTTACTTTAAAAATGTTTAAATGCCCTATAAAATTATACCAACTTACATTCTCTGTTAACTACTCTCCTCACATTACCAATGAGTAAAGTAAAATTCTATTCCCTACGACTCACATAATATGGATTTCTTAGTGCCATAGGCAAAAAAAATGTGGACTGCCTCCTTTTAATAAGCCCTGGTGAAATGGATTTTAGTCATAGCTCTGCCGATTACTTACCTGCACATATGACAATGGACACATTACTTAATCTCAACGTCCATGTTGTTCTAATGAAGGTTGGAGCACATGTCCTAGGTACTACACAAAATTGCAATAAATGTAAAAAGACAAACATGCAGAGACTATATAGTCAATTAAGAGTACAACCAATGGGCACCTGGGTGGCTCAGTCGGTTAAGGGTCTGCCTCCGGCTCAGGTCATGATCCCGGAGTCCCAGGATCGAGCCCCGCATCAGGCTCCCTGCTCAGTGGGGAGTCTGCTTCTCCCTCTGTCCCTCACCCTGCTCTCTCTCTTTCTCAAATAAATAAACAAAATCTAAAAAAAAAAAGAGTACAACCGAAAAAAAAAGCATCTAGCTACATGTAACATACATACCAACACACACACATAGAAATGAGATAATACATTATAAATAAGATCAAACGAGACCAAACTCATCAGTATCAGCTCACAGGTATTAAGGGTGAGCTAAAGAAACTACAATCTGTTTTCTCATTATTCGTGATACTTAAAGATTTCACACCTTACCTGACATATGTTGGCCATTGAGACATGAAGGAGTGAGTGATAAAGTATATGTAAGTGTCAGTGACTGCACAGACCATAGTATAATTAAAAGGTTACAGCTGTGCTCATAAGTCAGGGTCATTTTCATGTGCAAAAGGCAGACGTTACTGATTTTATATGACAACCCCCTGATGCCTTAATGCATATGTTTACCTGGGAAACTTTGGTGCAGGAAATAAGATTTAAGAAAAAGACATATTTCGGTAAGGCATGGAGTTCGAGCCCTGTGTTGGGTGTAGTGATTACTTAAAAATAAAATCTTAAAGGGGAGCCTGGGTGGCTCAGTTGGTTAAGCAACTGCCTTTGGCTCAGGTCATGATCCTGGAGTCCCGGGATCAAGTCCCGCATCGGGCTCCCTGCTCAGCAGGGAGTCTGCTTCTCCCTCTGACCCTCCCCCCTCTCATGCTCTCTCTCTCTCATTCTCTCTCTCTCTCAAATCAATAAAAAATAAAAAATCTTTTAAAAAAATAAAATCTTAAAAAAAAGACATATTTGCTCTAGATAATAGTACCTAATAGATGTACTATTAATTAATATAGTGGCAGGAATGCTGTGCTTTGTGAAAGAAATATATTTATTTGTATATATGTATATAATAATTCCAGACACACACATGTGTATGCATGTACATAAAATAGAAGCCACGCTATAATTCAAGAACATTTTTATTTCACTCTTAACAATCTGGATTAACCCACAGAGACATAGTGGAGTGATTTAACCGCATTTACTTTTTCATGCTAATATCAAAATAGGTTCTCTAAATGTCAATCAACTGATATCATTCTTACATTCCTATATTTACTTTGAAAATTTTTAAAACCTAGGTGCAGGAGCAAAATGAAGTGCTTTCTTTGAGGAATCAGAAAAATCATCAAGTTAGCTCTATTGTGTATAAGAAACTCAGCAGGCTTGGGAGACCACATAGCAGTCATATAATCCTGGTAATTGAGTATCTGATGAATGTTGCTCAGCCTCATCACTGAAAATCAGGACACACCATAAGCCAGTATGTGATAGTCAGCTAGTCAACAAATAAGTTGTGAATTTCCACACATGAAGTTCAAGACAAATATATTTACCTAGCAGCTTCCTTGAGAATCTGTTATTAATCTATATTGGGTAATAAGTCTGTGTTAATGACAATAATAATAGCAAATGCTTTAGTAGCACTTACTGTAAGCCATGCACAGCTAGGAGCATTATATGTACATTAATTAATTTAATTTTCCTGAAGTTTCTTACAGGTGAGGGAAAATGAGACACAGAGAGGTTAAACAGTGTTCTCAATGCCACACAGCAAGTAAGTGACAGTCCAGATTTAAACCCAAACCATCGGACCACAGATCCTTGCTGTTATCCAGAACACCATATACTCTTTCTTCTGTGCCTTGACAGATAGGTCAATCCTTTCAACATGTAGATGTTAGCTAGTACCAATTTTTCAGAGAAAACAGACATACAAATGTTAGAGAGAGACACAATTTAACTGCTTTCCAAGAAAACAGTTGAATGGCTTTTTTGTTTTTACCTCACAGTTCATTAATTAAGATCATCTTTAATAAAAGGGTGGATTTGCTAACTTAGTTATTAATGACGAATTGATTTTGTTTCTGATGAATATTTACGTGATATCAGAATCTATATCCTTATTAGAAAAATACAATAAAAGCTTGGAAAACCCATAGTTTAATTTGTGCAGAAAATACTGTTATAAAGAAGGAGATGATTTATACAAAATATAGCAGCAATTACTCATATGCTTAGAAATAGAGTCCTCTTACTTGGTATAGACACAAATCTGGAACTGTGAGGCTTATCCATGTTAATTTCCTAATGTACCCTGCAGATACTCCTATTAGATTCAAGACATTCAAGAATATCTTCAGAGTTAAGGTCACTCATATCATTATCACTTATCTTGGTAAGCTTCTTTAGAGTGTATTTTATTATGACCCATCAAAGATTGATTATTGAACCATCAGATAGGTGCTCTACCAATTAGCCAAATATTTCTCTCTAATCCATTTGCAGAATAGCAAACAATAGAGAATCAATATGCTAGGCATTATGGGTAAGCAGCAATGTCTTCTTTATCTGTGTGGTCTCTGCTGCAGCACCAATTATAAGACCACATCGTGGGTATCCATTCAGTAACAGTTGCCAAACTGCATTGTAAAAAGAGGAATTTAAGATAGGATCCTGAGTTTCAGAGTGTTTATAATTTATGTGAAGTGACAAATTTAATGTATATGAAATAATAGAAAGAAGAACTAAATGGGAAAGAAAGAGAGGCAGAGGAATGCATTCGGACAGTCAGTCCATTAAATTGCACCACGTCACAGTCAAATCAGCAAATAGCAAATCTCTGTAAGAATCCAGAAGGCCAAAGTGTAAGGCTTTCCCCCAAAAACTTCTTTTTTTTAAGTTTTTTTTTTTTTAAGATTTTATTTATTTATTTGACAGAGAGAGACACAGCAAGAGAGGGAACACAAGCAGGGGGAGTGAGAGTGGGAGAAGCAGGCTTCCCGCTGAGCAGGGAGCCTGATGCAGGGCTCAATCCCAGGACCCCGGGATCATGACCTGAGCCAAAGGCAGACGCTTAGCAACTGAGCCACCCAGGCACCCCTCCCCCCGAAATTTCTTGTCTGAAATAAAGGAAACAGTGACCAGATCTGTAGATTTGAGCTCTTGCATCTTCCTCCTCTTGTAGAAATTAGGGAAGAAAAGCAAGTGTACAGCGACTGGGGTCTTAATCATTGGCTCAGATCCTGTGACACACTTCATCCTAAGCCACCCTGTCAACTGTGGCATTCCTTGTCAATTGACACTCTCATATTTCTCAGCTCCATCAACGCACCATATATCTCTTTGGGTTAGTTCTTAACTCTTGTTCTTTTCTTCTCACGCCATTGAAAAAATAAATGCCACTCACATGTTCACATATCCTAGGAAACAATCATGTTCAAGGTCAAAATGAAGTGAAATCACTTACATCTCTCTCTCTTTCTCTCTCTCTCTTTCTCTCTCTCTCTCTCTCCCCAGTTTTATAATTGAGCCCCAAGAGTTCTCCTTAGAGACTTGAGAGGAGTAATTTTTTCTAATTCCTTCTGTCACATATATAACCATTCATAGGCCCACAGATATGTATTCAAATGTATGTATATATGTGAAAAGAGAGTTTACTTGATGGTGTGTGTGTGTGAGAGAGAGAGAGAGAGAGAAAGAGAGAGAGAGAAAATTTTGGCATCAGGTATGGATTTACCGGGTAATTCTAACTGAATATCTGGAATATCTAAATGACTTTTACCAGAGTTACATAATTCATTTAGGTATCATTTCATTTTTTCATGCTTAGACAAAGCCTAAGGATTAGGGTCATTCTCTAGCCAGAGAATTTTCTTCTGTGGGAGTTGTAAGAACACAGTAAGGCCACCCTTACCTCTGCCTGGGAAGAAACTGTGTTCTAAAATAAGCAAGTACTTTTAGAAAGGAGAACATGGTGCTTGCAGATTTTCTTAGAACTTTGTGTTTCAGTCAACAGCAACCTAAAGACATCAGTTTCACCTGTGTACACAAGAAGTTATAATCCTTGTCTCCCCCGCTTCCTTCCCTCTTTGCTCTCCCCTCAAGCCCATTCTACTCCAGTCTGCACACAGAATAGACTGAGTTTGTCATTTGGGGAGGGCAGAAACTATGTTTCATTCATACTTCTTTGAATCTCCCCAGCTTGAAATACAATAGGTGTGTAATCATTATGTGGCCAAATGAAGACTTAGATAATCATATATAGCAATGGTTTTCTGTGAAAATGCATTGTGAAGAGCTTAGGAGTAAGTACAGAGTTCCAGAGGACAAAGGGACAGGAAGTCACAAGATAACGTATTCCACTGTGGACCTTCATCCAGTCTAGTCTGACTCTTCACTTCACCCTCTGGCCTTGTGTTTGCTAATCCCATATATTCTACACACACGATCTCTTCTAATGCTAACCACTGTACTGCAGCTAGGAATTACTATCCACATTTCACTACCAACAAAGTGCCCAGTGGATGAATTGTACTCAATAAAAAGTATCCCTCTTATCCCGCCATTAGACAGTTTTCTATTTAATCCCAACTCAAAGTGATTTCTCTGCCCACACAGGATATGTCTCAGATGTTGTTGGTATTCTTTGCATTCCCATCCAGTATTGAAAATATCTCTTCTCACTGGTCCAAGAGGTTCCCCCACAAAAAAGGAAAATTGGCCTGATGTCCCAGAGTTTTAAAGGCGTGATTCCCCATGACCCTTGATTGAGAGAAATTTGCGTAAGCATAATATGGGAGGATGGAGAGAGATGGACAAAGATTTCTAAACATTTCTTCCTACACCCAGGTCCCAGTATGACTGTGGCTCCTAGTTAGATGTGTGCTTGTATTGCTTTTTGACCTCATACATTGTCACGTGAGTGGTTTAATTTATATTCCTATAGTTTCCATGGGTCAGAGAAGTAAAAGCTAAGGCAGTGAGTGACCCCACATTTCAATCTACTCCATTACTCTCCCTGTACGATTTAATTCAATTATTATTCCATGCCATAGTTAAACTTTACAGAAACTCTGAATTCACCCTGGAAACACCAGAGTCTAGTTTTCTGTTTGAAAAACAAACTAAATCCAGCAAATTCAGGAGCATGCAATGTCCCCTTGGCTTTCATGTTTCATTATTCTACTAAACCTAATTGAGGCAAATGATTTTTATATCTCTTTATGACCTAAAGAATTGCATCTCTTCTTTGTTTCATTTTGTCAAAATGTACCTGGTAATTCAATATTTCAGATGTGGAATTTTAAGAAAATTATTTCCTACGTACAAATAATGTAGAATATTTTAAAACTTCACCATAGAGATTTTAACTTGAGGTGAATATTCAGGGTGAGTTAGTGTGTATGCAGTTCAAATTCACGCAGCTGTATGATGGTCTTGTGATGTAGAATACACCTCACCTGCTGGTCTCCCCATTCACCTTTTCATCCCTCTTCTGTGTAAGTAAAATTCTGTTGTACTTTTTCAAAATAATTCAAAGAAACTGCCATCTTTAATCAGAGATTAAAGAGATTAAATTACAGTTTTCTTAGGCCAAAGGTATGGGGGAAAATCATTAAGGTGTTACTTAGCAACTGCAATTACTAATTTTTAAAGTTTGATGGTGTTTCATTCCGTTAGGACACATTAACAGTCTGTAATGAATTCTATTATTAACTTTCTAACTTTCAGCTTTCTTAAGAGGTAACTATTTACTTACAAAGGAGTCTCCTGTGGCAGGAGTGAACAAAGACATAAGTAAATCCAATTCTTAAACTTTCATATATACCTGACTTCAAACTGGACCCATTGACCATTATCTAAATATATTAAACAAAATACCCAGAAATAAATCAAAATTCTATGTTTGATTAATTTATGATGAAGAATATACAATGGGGAAAAACAGTCTCTTCAATAAACAGTGTTGGGAAAACTGGACATCTACATGCAAAAGAAGGAAACTGGACCACTTTCTCACACCATTACCTAAATGGAAAACCTGAAACCATAAAAGTTCTAGAAGAAAATACAGGCAGCAATTTCTTTGACATCAGCTATAGCAACATTTTTCTGGATATGTCTCCTGAGGCGAGGGAAACAAAAGCAAAAATAAACTACTGGGACCTCACCAAAATAACAAGTTTTTGCACAGAGAAGGAAACCATCAACAAAACAAAAAGGCAACCTATGGAATCAGAGAATATATTTGCAAATGACATATCCCATAAGAGATGAATATACTAAATATATAAAGACCTTATGTAACAACACCAAAAATAATGATAATGATAATCATCATCAGATTAAAATGGGCAGAGGACATGAATAGACGTTTCTCCATAGAAGACATACAGAGGGCCAACAGACGTGTGAAAAGATGCTCAACATCATTTATCATCAGGGAAATGCAATTGAAAACAACAGTGCAATGAGATATCACCTCGCACCTGTCAGAATGGTGAGACTAAAAAAGACAAGAAACAACAAGTGTTGGCAAGGATGTGGAGGAAAGGGTGCACTGTTGGTGAGAACGTAAGCTGGTATAGCCACTCTGGAAAACAGTATGGAGGTTCCTCAAAAAGTTAAAAATAGAACTACTGTATGATCCAGTAGTTCCACTACAATGTATGTATTCAAAGAAAACAAAAACGGTAATTCAAAAAGAAATACGCACCTCTATGTTTATTGCAGCATCATTACAATAGCCAAGATTTGGAAGCAACACAAGTGTCTATGGATAGATAAATGGATTAAAAAAAAGATGTGGTATATACATGAAAGACATATAGATATAGACAGAGAAAGACAAATACCATATGATCACACCTATATGTGGAATCTAAAAGAACAAAACAAACGAATAAAACAAAAAGCAGAAACAGACCCATAAATCTAAAAAACAAACCAATGGTTGTCAGAGGAGGGGGGGTGGAAAATACAGGCTTCCAGTTATGGAATGAGTAGGTCATAGGAATAAAAGACACAACATAGGGAGTATAATCAATGACACTGTGATAGCTTTGCCTGGTGACTGATGGTAGCTACAATGTGGAGGGCATAGTATAATGTATAAACTTGTGGAGTGACTGTGTTGTACACCTGGAACTGATGCAACATTGTGTGTCAACTAGACTTCAATAAAAAAAAAAATTAAACAAAATGAACTGTTTAAGTATTGAACTAGTGTGAGAAAAACATGCAATAACCTAAGTGATATACATTTTCATGGATTTTTACATATGAAGTATGCTGGCTCCCTATCATCTAGTCTGTAATTCCTACATATTAGTCAACTCCCAACTTATTTTCTGCTGCAAATAGATTTATATTTAATAGACATAGTAATATTTGTGTAGCACCAGATTTACATATCTAAAATTGCCTAACGATTTCAGATAAACATATCAAATATATTTATCATTATTTTCTGGAAAAGTAAGAATTAAATTATTTGAGCGAATTACCAATCTTCATCTTTTTAAAAGACCAGTCTTAAGTCTTTGCTTTTTTTTTTTTAAGTTGTGATCTAGCTGAGCATTGTGAAAATAGCATAAAATTTTATGAGTTTTTAACATGGTTTCTATGATAAGACATTTATTTTCTTTCTGATGGTACAAGATAAAGTACATTTATTAATAGCATTCATCTTTACTTCTACATTTAAAAATATGTAAACCTTAGCACATAACTGGAATTTCTTCTGTAACCCTTATAAATGTTAGCTAAAGAGACTTGCACTTTCTATCTCTGAAAAACCATTTTTAAGTTGTTGACTTTTCTTGTTTGCTATCTTATAATCTTACCTCCCTTCAAAAAACTTAATATATCTTAGTGATTTGGCATAAAGCACAGCTATAAAAATACCATACAGCTACTTTACATTGATTTTTTTTTCCCTCTAAAAAATCTGGTCAATTTTAGGGCCACGAATATTGAGAATATTATAGTAAAAGAAGTTAAGTATCACAAAATATAAATGAATGAACCAATCCTTAAGGAATGATATGTAATGAGAAGCCTGTAATTCTCAGCAGGTATCAGGAACCAAATGCAGTAACAGGAACAAGGAAGAAATTCTGTCCTTAGAAAAACTAATTATTCTAAAAATTTTAATCTGTCAGTTTAGTCCTTTGTGCGGTAAAACTGTCAATAATCTAATAACTACTGAATTAGATTGTTCTAGAAGTTTGTAAAACTCTGATGGTGATGAGTACCGTATGTATGAAAAATAATACTTGAATGCTTTAAAAGTCACTGAAGACTTGTCTCTTCCATAAAGATCTTCTGGACATTTATAATCATTCTGAGATATATGATGAATAATCCTTTCCTGATACTTATTTATTACCATCTTTATTATGTAATTTATATGTATTTCTGTTACTGACATACACCAAAAATTATATATTTGTATTTGGACTCCCAATTTTTATCATATAGCTTTAAATCCTATAATTTTATCATTCCATATTAGTTTTTTAATGTAATTCATTCTTGTCTTCCATGAATATTTCTAGCATCTCTAATAACATTTCCACATATTAGCCACATACATAAAGCACCCCAAAAATAGCCATGACCACTTCAAAGAGTTACTGCCTGATCAGGAAGACACACTTTGGGTTAGGAAGGCAATAATGGAATGTAGAATATGTTTATGTTAACACAGAGGAATATAGGAAATATTCTGCATATTCAGAAGGCAACATGATTCCTTGTATTGAGATAAGCAGGAAATAAAGAGGCTTCTGATTTATAGTTTAAAAGAAAATAACAATCTGGTCATGTAGAAATATTTAAAATTTAGGACCAAACAGGTAAAACAGAAGCAACCCTAAGCTTAGACATGTAGATGCCGGGACAGCAAATAATTTGGTTTAAGAATTAGATCTTAGTAAAGGGAGAGTAAGGTGATAGAGTGCAGCAACTTAGAATGGGTGAGATTTTAAAACTTCTTGAGTATGAAGATAAGAAATCTGGATTTATTTGAAGGCCAGCAGATAGCCAAGTGTTAGCTCTTTGTGCTTCTGCTGACTCCTTAAAGCTATCTGCTTTTTGGAGGGTAAAACTATAATTTTATACCCTCCATGACGTTTGCACATAGCACTCGTATACTTGGGATCCAATAATTCTGATCTTCCTCCAGTAATGTAGCTAAAATGGCTGAGGTCTTAAGGATACCAAGCCCAAGGCTAGCACACAGTATTAAGCAATAATTGTCAGGTCAAACCTCCAGTAGTTGGTATGCCTGCCAAAGATTTATCTAAATATATCCAGCCACTTTGCCCTACAAGTTAGCTTAGAAATCTTGATAGAGCAGGCTCTCTGGAAGATTGTTATTTCCTTTCTGACTTGCACAAAGCAGAATTTACTCTGAGAATGGCCTTTCACCTAGTATCTTGATATATCTACTTCTGAAACTAGGAAGTCAGTGACATGTAGAAATATGTTTTTCCCTTAAATGACAGTATGGCATTATTTAAAAATCAGAGCAAAACAACTAAGTAGCCTTGCTCTTTATTTCTTACTTTATCTCTTCATCCACTCAGTGTTAATTGAACATCTGCATATACATTTAAGTGACAGGATTACCACAAAGAATATGTTGGCCTCCAGGAGCTCCAGTCTGATGGACAGTAGACAGGATGAAACAGTTATCATAAATTGCAAGCAGTGCCAAAACAGATACGACATCCTTGCCGAAAGCCCAAAGAAAGTAGTTCCTACTTCTCACTGCATTTTGTATGTTAGAGAATGCTGATCCAATGCCTTTTAATTTTTCCCCCTTTTTTTTTCTTTTTTTAATGATAATACTAAACAGGTCAAAGCAATTCATTCATATAAACTCCCTAATCTCTGAGTTAGTAGGGCAACAGCAATAACCATGCAGGTTCAAAACCTTTCTGTTAAAATATAAGGTCACGTAGGGATTCAAAAGGAAACCTATATTGTCTATGCCCCACCCCCAACTTTTCCTCTCTGTCAGTGAGATTTTACACACTGGTCTGTTGCCTTGGAGAAGTAAATTATAATGGGCATATGCATCAGACAAGAAAAGTTTGGGTTTATTAGCAACCTGCATTATGAATTCTGACTGCCAGTGTCTATACTGTCGGACACAGTAGTTTATACAACTGTTACTATGCATTTGCTGCAGATTTAACATAATTCATTATTTTAATGTCTGAGTCCTTGTAAAGTCTATCTTAGAATTAGCAGTCCTAAAGTAATAAGAATTTAAGTGACTTTCCCTAGGTCAAAAGGAAGTCTTTATGGAAGTGAAATTCAAAATCTTAATTCCTCTATCAGAAAATGAAGTGAAACTCAAAATTTCTAAGATTTTCCCTCATGTGTATTTCCCTACATACGAGTTATTATTTTTTTTATTTTATTAAACTGCAGGGAGAATTTGAGTTAGGACTATAATCTTTTGCTTATTCCACGTGAGCGATCCCTAGAATTGGCAAATTCCTAATATTATGATTTTTCTTTTCTCATTGACCCTATTTGTGTGGGTCTAACACACCTTTCCACGGTTAAAAAGATAACAACTACAGAAGCTGACACACAGACTTGGAGAGATCCTTATCTCTTCTGTGGTAATATGATTCCGCTGTGTGACCACCACTCCGGGAACCTTACCTCAAGCCCACATATCAACAAGATACTGGATCTTGAATAACAAATGAAGGAAATGAGAGTGAAAAGCAGAGAAAGCATTCTCTTCAATAATAGAAAATCGCTCCTCTAGAGAGGCCTGCCCTCTGTGAGCCCATGGTCCCCTACGGACCATCCCCTTTAATTTTGAGAAACGCTTTAGTTCACTGTTTCTCTCAGCAGTCAAGGTCACTTCAGAGAGACAATCTATGATCGCACGCTCTTCTGGCTACACCTTTCTGCCTTGCCATTCTAGCCAAGTCATGGGGGCAAAGCTGCTCAGAAACAGATGGGCTGCCACGTAGGGGGCTCCCCAAACCTTCCACCTTGTTAGGTGCAATTCAGGGAGTCTGTTCTCTCCTCTCAGCTCTTCTGTCTACTCTCTAACACTATTCTTTTTAACTTCCTTTTCTTTCCTGCTCTGAGAAGTTATGATTTAAGAGTGTGGAAATAGAGAAAAAGCACTCTATGCAAAGTTTTACAGTATTTCATTGAGATTTTTCAGGCTGACTAATATAAAAGAGCTAGGAATTCATGGGTGGAATGTAGGCTCAAGTCAAAGCAAACTTAAATCCACATAGTGGTGTAAAAATAATAGTGCTCTCTAGATTCTAGCTTGACAGCATGCGATTAACATTATCACATTTCTATATGAAGAATTTAGTTCTTCAATTAAATAATAAAATTAATTAGCTCTTTAAAGGAAAAGTGACTGTAGGACAGATCAAAGCATTAAAACTTTTTGAATTTTTCTAGTTAATTAAATTCCAATTTTCCAAACACATTCCATGCTTCCTATGGTAAGCTAGCATTTTATTATCAAGTAGTGTTAATACAGGTAAGTTCTAATCCGGAATTAATTTACTTAATATATCAGATTCCTGGGCATACTATCATTAATCTAATTAAAAGAAAGCTAGCTTTAGACATGAACCTATATCATAAAAACAGGGTTTGGACTATAGGGAACATTTCTATTTATGGATCACGTATCTGTTCATGGCATTCCATGGACTGAAGTTCTAATGAGACATCATTTCTTCCATGTTAGGTTTCATGTTGCCTGAATCATTGAAATAATTTACAGTGTAGTTAAAGGGCAGCCATACTAAATAATTTTTTTTTTTGACACAGGATCCTAGGAAAGTATATGCAAGCACCTAATATGCAATGTCAAGGCAACAAAAATAAACAAAGAGGAATATTTATTTGTAGTCACATGTTTAGCCTTTGATATATGGTATACTGGAACCATATATTTTCTATGAGATTTCTCCATCCATACACAGATAGCCTTTCTACTGCTAGTCCTGGTAGATGGAATTCTTCCGCTTAAAATATATGGCAATTTTTACACCTTTTTAAAGGAACTACTGAAAAGTATCATCCTATTAGGAATAGTTATGGAAGGGTGGAAAAAATACGGCTGGAAAAAACAAATCAGTATCCTTGAGCTTTTATCCTCATATTCTCTCCTTTTCTCTCATGACATAAATATTACATAGCATCTGTTAGTTTTCACTGGGAATGTGAAGGTAGAAGATATGGTTTTAAGAAAAATACTATTCCCAAAAGAAAGTACCAAGAAGCAATGTAAAGCCAGTCAAGGCAGGAGTCAGTACGTGATTTCCAAACCCAACATACGGAAGTCATTGCAAATAGAATGTATATAGTCATGAACAAGGGAGGTGACCTATGATGCTCAATGCATTTGCAAAACATATTATGCCAGTTGTGTAAAGGGAAATTTAATATACATTAAACTTTTCTAAAGAAAGCAGGTATAAAATCCATTTTTATTTTTTATACTGTATTTTGGATGGGACAGGGAGAGGAGATTTAAAAAAAAAAAGATGTGAAATTGGAAAAATGAAGTGATCATTAAGAAGCTTTATCTTACTTTAGACTTGTCGTTTCCACTGAAGTGAAAATAAACGTGAGACATATGGCTCGGGTTAAGAGGTCACAGGAAAACAAATTTAAAGTCTTAAGGCTAGAGTCTTCAAGGCAAAAATCTTGTTGAGTTCTATTGAATTCAAAATCCTATAAAAAAGTTTTAAAAATCTGAAGGGGGCATAGAGGCAGATCACAAAAAAAGGATGTTCCAGATTCCCCGTCACTACCTGGATGTACATAGGGGAAGGCGTTTCTGTCATTTCCTCCCAGGCCACTGGAATTTTCTGTCTGCCAGTGCTGATGGGGATCATCCGGGGCGTCAAATGGCTAGAGTCTGGGGAGCAAAAGTAGCATGTGGTAGTAGATGCTAGAGCCCCAGTCAGGCCTGACTGCAGGCCATGGTTAAGAATTTGGATTTTGTTCTGACGCAGTGGGAGCCCACTCTGGGTTTTAAGCTGGGAGGGGTGTGTGGAGAGCAACGTGATTCAGTTTGCATTTTAAGAATATGGATCTTGGTGCAATGGGAGAAGTCATTAGAATGGGATAGGTTTGGAAGCTAAATGACCACTTAGGAATCTGTTTCACAGACCCGACCACAGATGCTGGGTCCTCGGAACAGGTGACAGGGAGAAGGGAAGAGAGATGTGAGACTGGAAACACAGGGATGACTTCTGGATTGGATATAAGTGATGAGGCACAAGAGGATACAAAGATGAATCCTAGATTCTGGCTTGAGTTTCTGCCTGGGTGGTAATGCCCTTTATTGAGACGAGAGTCACGTTGGGTAGGTGCACAGGTGTGAGGACTAAAGATCAAGGAATGTGTTTGGATGTGCTCAATGGAAATGACTATGGATATCGTCAGGTGGGAAATGACTATAGATAATAAAAGAACAGCTAATATTATCATGTGCCTTATCATGTGCCAGTCTGAGTTTTCATCAGTTTGAATTAACATATTTATACTTACAATAACTTTGCTAAGAGTCCTATCCCCATTTTACAGATTAGAAAAGTGAAACCTAAAGACGTGAAATGAAACACTCCAACGTCACACCACAAGGACGTGGCAAAACCGGAATTCACACCTGTGAGATCTGACCCCAGAATCCTTATTTTTAAATATTTTATGTATACCACCTCTCCGTTTACCACATGATTTAGATAAGTAAACAATTCTATGTACGAGTTTGAAATTCAGAAGAGAAGGCTGTGCTGCGGACATAAATTTGGGGCCATAATTATGAGGCCAGTTTCAGCGGAGCAATGACAACAATGTGCATTCTGGGTGGAAAGATGAGGACATAGATGCAGCAGCGTCCACGGATAATCCAACAAGTCCATCCCAGAAGGACAGCAAGGGAATGAGCTTTCTTGAAGGGCCGTGGGTATCAGGGAGGTTTTGTATTGATTTTGTTATTGGTGTCTGTTTTTAAAGTGGACAGAGCATATTTTGTGTGTGAATGAGAACAATTGAGTGGAATAGAAGAGGTGTGATCTAGATGACAAAGAATAATTGAAGGAGCAAACCACTCCAAACAGCGTGCAGGTGGAGACAAGACTGAGGGCTTCTGGGTGAAGTTCGGATCTAATTGCTTTTACTTATTTATTTTAACAATGAAGGAGGCAAGTCTATAAATTGAGAGAATGGGGTGAAAGACAGATGGGATGAGATGAGAGGTAAAGGTAAAGAGATGAGAGGTAGGACTGTTTTGGCCCCACTCTCTTTACGGGTGTGATTCAAGAGATCACAGTTCCTGAGATGTCATCGTGGTGATATATTGGTATTCCACACAGTGAACACAGATACACAGACCCCCCACACACACACACACCACAATATTACAGCACGGTGAGAAGCATGGCATATTGTCAGCCATATAATGTACCACAGAAGAGCCAAAAAAATAATTTCTTAAAAGATTATCAAATTGTACTTTTAAAAAGGAGGGTTAATAACTTTTAAACACTGCAGGTCTGGCAAATCAGGTTTTTCCTGCAGCTCTAGGTACAGTATCACTGACTGAAAAATGAAAAGAACTTTCCCATCATAGAGTCCTTTCTTTTACTTTCCTCTTTCCAAAGATTTCTATCCTGTGGAACAGAATGGATCCATTCACTTCTCAGGGTTTCCTGGAGAAGGCTTGCCTCAGCTCCCCAATGTCTCTAAGAATAATGGTGTCCCCCATGCTTTTATTCTCTAAATACATGTAGTTAGCTATCCTGGAATATTATTAGCAAAGACCTACTGGCACTATTCACCCTTCATCACCACACTAAAGATTATAAAAGGTTGATAGGAGTTCTTATGATCTTACCACCTCCTGTATGCCAAATTTAGTTATCCTTGACTAGGTCACTGGGGCCTCTTGTGCATCCATATAAGCACAGGTATGTGCAGAAAAGCACAGCTATGTTGTTTCTAAGTGGCATTGTTCAGTTTAGTGATTGCCTGGTGTGTGTGTGTGTGTGTGTGTGTGTGTGTGTGTGTGAGAGAGAGAGAGAGAGAGAGAGAGATACATGGTAAGAGATATTTTTATTCTAACTGATACTTCAACAGTGTCATGATAATCGCACTTGAAAAATACACATGGAGCTCATTATCTGGTTTTTAAAAGAAAGCAAAAAACCAACAAATCAGTTCTAATACCAGAAAAATCGACAGCTTAGAATGAGGCATGTTCAAAACTTCTCTTCATTAATTTATCCCTTTATTTGTTCGAGAATATCTTTTGGATTCTCAACAGCATTCATATTTCCTTGAATAACTTATATTATTTTAATGAATGAATAAAAGACATTTAATCATTCATTCTTTCAAGAATAGTTTGTGGAACACTTTTATGAGGCATTTATTTCCTGGGTAGGGTTTGTGTACAATTTATATTTCCACATGAATCGGATATAAACTCTGCCTCCAAATATTAACCAAAATGACAAGAGATGCTCAAAAATAATTTTAATAAAAGTCAAAATAAAAAACACATCTACGACCATATCTTTCATCTGTTTGTTTTCGAATGTAGCTACTGCACTGGACCTCTATGTCAAATGACCCATCTTGATTCCAGCTTCCACAGACTTAAAACTTCACTAAGGAGACAGTTTCTTTCTACCAATACATCCAGTTCTGACACAGTTTCTGAGAGCTGTCTTGTAATATCCAGAAGAAATTTTAGTTGTTCTCATTTATTATTTTAGGGAAACAGTCAATGAGTTGACCCTTTCAGACCTATTTTGCCTCTAGGGATAAAAGATAGAAACAGGATTTCCTCTTGATCTTGGGATCAAGCCCACCCTTCAGCTCCAATAACTGGTTTCCTGCCTTCTTTTTAGCCATGGATCCCTTTTCTCTTTGTCTTTTCATATTTTCTACAACCACCTAACTATGGATGACTCAAGCTGCTTGTAATTTCTATTCTCATGTCTATACCTCTGACCGCTTTTCAAGGAAACCACTCAGCCTTCCCATTGGTGCTACTCCTGACTGATGACAGGGGACTCTTAATGCTATTGCTCGACAGTTTCATTCTATGTTCTGGTTCAAAGTCCTCTGACATCTTCCTTATCATTGATGACAACCCTGACCTGTCCTCCTGAAGGCAACCTGATGGTCTGTCCCCTCTTAGTCTCAGCCAACCATCTTCCTCTGTATTAGAACTACTCCAAATCTATCCCCACTGTTAATGATGAACTATGTAATAGAAAAAAAATCTATAATAAAGGGAACTCTGCTAAAATCTCCCCCTGACACATATGCCTTGGTATTTCAATGTATTCTTAACTCTTTCCCATCTGGGTGGAAGGCATGTTCTTACACTTGAAGTCTTACCATTTATTTTCTTGTCTCCTCTAAATATGACTCCACCAATTACTTTGACTTACCCCCTTGCCAAACCTGTGTAAATACCTCTCACCTCTAAATCAAACTTTCTTAAACCTGTCTCCCTTTTAGCTGTGTCTCTGACTAATTTCTACATCATTTTTCATGTCTCAGACTTGTGACTTCTGTCCTGGAAAGTGTCACCTGACTTCTCTCTGCTCTCTCTAGAGAGACTCTGTTTCTCTCCCTCCTTCTCGATTTTCCAACTACCTCTGCTCACCCTATTACACTGAAATGATCAGGTTTTGTATCTGTATCCTTAGATAGGCCATGAACTATTAGAGAATGAGTATTCATTATTGGGTAACCATTTTTCAGTCTAAAGCACAGAACAGAAGGCATTAGTTAAGTTCTTATTAAATTGAGCTACACAATTCCTTGTGGTTATTTTAAAATTTTTTCAAATGCCCAAGCTAAAACAAAGCTGAAATTGCTCTCATCCTTGTTGGTTTTATTTTCAACATTACATCAATCCCCAAGGGAAATAATTGATCCAGGGAAGCAGAAGTGACATAGCCAGAGAGAATGTCCCAACTTCAAGTAAGGAGGAAAATGAAGGAAAAGAGGAAAAACGTGTGGAAAGACATGTGTTTGAGAAATGCAAAAGTTGTAATCAAGAATTAATTTCCAAGATAAAATATTGGAAACCCGAGAACTTAATCAAATAAAGACCCTAAACAGATAGAAACAGGTCAGGACCAATATGATGGGCAACTGGAGTACATTTAAGGTCCAGTTACCTGAACACAAGATTAAGCCTCAAGATTAAAATAGAATTGCCCCCTTATTTGTGGTTGTTATTGTGAGTGGTACCATTATCCACCTAGTTTCCCCAACCAGGACTATGAATTCTTATATTTTCCCCACCTGTCCTCCTATATCTGATCAACTACCACATCCTATGAATCTAAATATTCCTTTTCTCCAACCCATGTTGCCACTTGAATTCAACACATATTTTATGACAACATGAAAATTTCTTGCCTAATCTGCCTCCCTCAGCTAATTCTCTCCACTGCTTCTAGAGAGGTCCTTCTAACACATACGTACAATTGTGCTCAGAAAATTCCAGCAGCAGCTCCCTAAAACCTTGTGTGTGTGTGTGTGTGTGTGTGTGTAAAATCTAAACTCTCCATAGTGACAAGCAAGATCCCTCATAATTTGACCCTGCATACTATTTGGACCCACCTCTTATCATTTCTCCTCAAGTACCAGGCTCCAAATTGTACCGAGACACTTGCTGTCTCCAAAATACATTATAGGTACTCAAGCTTTCTTTCTTTTGTTCTTAATGTTCTCTCTGCATAGAATGGCTTTTCCATCTTTATCTATCCAAAAGGTTTTTAACTCAATATCAAAGTCTCCATTCAAGTTTACCACTTTCTTTAGGCCTTAAATCCCAAGTGAGATGCTATATTCACTATGTTCCCTTTGACTCTTTTACATTGCCCCATGACACCACTTGGCACGCTCTATTCCATTGGCCCTTCCTGTGTGTCTCCCAGACTAGATTACATGTCCTTTGAGGTTAGGGGCTCCCAACCAGTACAAGTCTATGTCTACAATGTGATTATTATTCTTGAAGAATTTCTTCTTGAAGAAAGAATGAAGGAAAGAATGAATGAATGTCTTGATAAACCTGATTCCTTTTGCATTAGAATTTTTTCCCCTCTTTCTATGAGTTCTCAGTGACCAAAGATTGATTCCCAAGGCTCTACCTAGAGATTGGGCCCATTGTCTCTGTTGTTAGATACCTTTGTGGGGATAACCATTTGTCTCTCTAGATTTCTACCTATTGATTTATCCTTTAGACTCTTCCCAACTCCAGAAATAGACAGCCAGTCTAAATGGCAGGATACTTTCCCTATATTTTCTTCTCAAGCTAGACTTCCTTCCAATTCCTCTTACTTCATCCAGCCCCAAGTAACTTCCCATGTCTATTTCTCAGATCTGAGTGACCTCCTGACTATCCTCTCTCACTACCACTGTTACTTATGGTCATCACTTTAACGAGATTTTCATTCTACTGCTTCATAATGCTTTTGAATGGAAAATAGTCCAAAGAAGTAGCACTACTTGTCACACTCCCTAGCTGCTTCCCTACTAATTCAGTGGGAAGAGAAGAAATGCTCTCATTTCTTCACTGCATCCCCCTTCCAAATGTAAGGATTCTTTCCTTGACTCCAAATACTGGCTTAACCAATTCTTGTGCTGTTTGTGATAATTTGTGGAATGACAGCCCGGAACACAAGATGGAAAGCTTTCCAAACTGTTCTCCTGGAAAGAGGCCAAAAAGGGGAAGGGCGGTAGTCCATTAAAATAATATAGTGCTGTGCTATTTAGGCAATAGTATCAATGCTGGACAGAGAAGCTAACTGGGTGAGGGTATATAAACAAACTGGATCAAATGTCAAAGTTATATTTAGGGATAGAATTTTTAAATATATATCCATATTATTATTTCTGCTCCTTAAAGTAACATGTGGAATTAATCATTTGAATTATTATGACTAAGAGGAGAATAATCACAAAGAGAGAATAAGATGAGTTCCTTTAACCCCTTTTAAGAAGTTAAGAAAAAATATTTCATAGTTGCAGTGTAATAGAGTACATGTGGACTGGTAAATGCTAAATAATCAGGATTAAAAATCTGACATACACAATAGACTGGTTTGAATTCTCAATTAATGGCTATAGATAGCATATGTGAACAACTATCTGAAGCATTAACATGACATGAGATCCACTCATATGAAACAAAATCTCTGGCCCTTTTTTCTGATGGTAACAGAAGCTATAGGGATTTGTTATGCTGGGTGGATCCAGCAATTTTTTTAAAGAATAAATAATTTAAAGAAATGTTCTGGGAATGACAAATTTCAGCTAACTTTGTGTGTGTGTCTATTTTTTTAATATAAAAAATTTCCAACACTGTTCCTATGCCTGGTATTTGATTTAGTGGTGAGTAGAGACTGACTTTTTTCCCTCTTCCCTTCTGTCCTGCCCTCCCCTTTTTTCTTTCTTTCTTTCTTTCTTTCTTTCTTTCTTTCTTTCTTTCTTTCTTTCTTTCTTCTTTCTTTCTCTCTCTCTCTCTCCTTCGTTCCTTCCTTCGTTCGTTCGTTCCTTCCTTCCTTTATGAACTTCCATGTCATGAAGTTCCTGATAAGTATTTGGTTCTTATATTTTAGGTAGGGCTTTCCCCAGTCAAAGATAACTTAATTCCAACTCTTCTGATTGTGTGGAAATAAATTTCATTCCATAGTAGAAACCACTGAAAAATAATTCTGGAATAGTCTTTAGAGGAAATGTTCTATTTTTTTCTTTATCTGCTGCCATTGCCCTGCTAAATTCTGATATTACTCTGCTTAGCTCTACTAAAACTTAAGCCCAGTTTGATTGTTTTATCTACTCATTCATGAAATGAAATCATCCCATTTATAGAAAGTAAGATATGTCAATCATTAGGCACATATAGATGTTTTCCCCTGCAATATCAACCAGTAAATTACCACTGTACTTTGATAAGTTTATTTAGGATACCTATCCATTTCTACAAATGTCAAGAATCAAAATGCAAATTTATATATCAATATGTACTTTAAAAAACTTACATAAGCAGAATTAGTATTAGCTTTCTATCCAAAAAAGCTGGATTTGAAAATACTTTTGATTCTTTTCAAACTGTCTGCATGTGCTGTGGAATAGCGAATTTCTGAGATCTTCTTTCAAAGACCAATGTGAAGAAGAATGAAGCATTGAAAGGCTTGTTTTCAAATTAGAAAAAATATGTTGGCTTTATAAATTAGAAAAAAAGTATATGTTTTTTCTGAGTCTGAACTCTGTTCTAAATTTCTACCATAGATGTCATTAGCTATTATGACTCAAGGTAAATGTTTGTCTTTTTCATAAGCTTTTTGGCAAATATCTAGCACCGGATTCCATATTAACACAGAGAAGAAAGTTTGTGTTTGTTTGGGAGGACAGGTATTTGTTTCATGGAGCCCCAGTTAGAACCTTAAGTAGAGATCATAAAATTTTGAAATGACTTTGTTTGACAAACTTCCAACATGCTATATAGTGAAGGAGAGAATAGTTTGAGTTAATGTATTTTTTAAAAAATATGGACAGCTGTATCAAATCTAAATATTCCCAAACATTAACTTTGTTTAAACACTCTAAAAAAATTAATGTCAATAAATAAGAAAAACAAAGCTTTAATGTTGTGGGTGCATATCTCCATCCATCTTTCTTTGTTAAAGTTCCAAATACTACTATTACAATAAAAAATATTCATTTGCCAAAGAAGACTATTTTGGTAAGTACACAGAGACATAAATCTTTGGTGAGAAAGAAGTAAGAAGGCACGGAATTGACTTTGTGGGTGAAAAGGGATGAAACTTTTTTTTTTAATTTCCTGTATAAGTGTTCCAATGACAAATTTTAAATGATGATTACTCCTCAGGAGGGGTCTGGTAATCTTTGCTCCCATACTTTGTCTCCTTAAACTATATTTCACAATGACATATCTTAAAACCTAGAATTCCAGTGGAAGTTAGTCTAAGTTTACTTATTTTTTTGTACTAGACTCTTTCAACTGCCACACACTTATTAGACCTACGTTAAAGTAGATCAGATATGATAAACTTCTCTAGTACTCTTCTTTAATAATTAAATTGTAATGAAATTGATTATGTAAATAAGTAAGGATTACAAAATCAATTCACCTTTAATATTTAAAAACTGACTAGGTATTGTAAAACTTCAAAGTACATAGCAGATTTTTTAATTTAGGCAATGTGATCTCATTTGAAATATGCTACTGTATTCATCATTTCATATGATCCATGACTTGATATTTGTGATGGATATAAACAGCTATGAGCTGTGCAATCTTCATGTATATGTGTGGGTGGGTGAAAGCTGGAGCTTACTGCTCAATAAAGGATGTATGATTCATGTTATGCTACCTACCAAAGTTAAGTAGCATTTTTGGTGCATAACCCCAAACCATAATAGTTTGGTAACTTTGGTTTACCATAATTTTAATAAGCTCATAAACAAAAAAGCATTGTCGTACTGTTATTTTACATCAGTGTTCAATGAACAGTTTGACCCACTTCTATTATTGTCAGAATATTCTTACTTGGCTTCCTAGCTAATAACCACTAATGTTTCTGCAGACACAAAACAGTTTATGGCAGACAATTAGAAAGAATTCAAAGGACAGAGTAAGGGGACAAAGAGAAGAAATACGTGTTTCCAAGAGAGGATTTTAATTCAATGTTGGAGGTACAGCGTTTTGGACAACTGTGAGACATGCAAGTGGAGATGTCAGGTCAGGAGTTGGATATATGGGTATGAGGCTCTGGGAGTGAGTAACGGGGTGTGGTCAGAATGTGAGCCCTAGGAAATGCATAACATTAGCCAGGGGGCATATAGATTGAGAATAGAGATGGTTATGGAACAGGACTGTGGGAAATGGCAATATTTTAAGAGATAGTGAGAGGATCATCTAACCAAGGACCCTATCACATGTTTTCATAGCATGATTTAGTCCTCATTCATAAGACTTAACCAGATCTGAAGTTAATGTTTTACAAGCCAGACTATGAAGTTCATGAAGAAGGGGATCGTGTGTGTCTGATCCAGGGCTATATTCTCAGTGCTCTGAATGGTGTCTGGTGTGTAGAAGAGCTTAATAAGTGTTTCTGAATGAGTGAGTAAATTAATGAATTTGTAAATAAGTGTATGAATGACAGATGAGTGAATGAATGCCAGCATGGAGTAGCAGTCACGGTGAGGATGATGATGTGTCTGTAGAATATGAAACATAAATTCCTAAGTGACTCGGGCAAGAGAAATTTTGTTGACTTACGAGGCATACACTAATGGTCTTCAGAATTGCTGTATACTATATGTAAATGGCAGATCCGTGTGTTTCTATCAATAATGTGTTGGAGGTGTTGATTTTAGATGGTTGAGAATTTTCACCTTATCTAACAGTGGCCCATATGGCTGTTTTATAATATGACAAAATGGTTACATTATACCTGAAATACTGAGCACACCAAAGTATGAGATGTAATTCTTATATGCTATGGGGAGCTGTGCTATAAATTAGTAAGAACCCAAGAGCCTTGGGTCAATGTGGCCACAAGATCTTTGTAGTACAGTCTGTAAAATATTGAGGCCTAGATGACAATATTCTATCTTGCTAACAAATCCATGAGTTTGCCAATAAACCATTTTACAGATATGGAGAAAGAAGTATATAAAGACGGGATGACACTCAGAGGGAGCACACAACTCTTGTGGCTGAGTGAGAATGTTTCACAATCATATCCTGATCCCAATCCAGTGTTCTTTCTACCATGTGATACCATCCCTGATAGATTGAAATAAAAAAGGAATTCATTTTTCCAGTCCCTCTGTGACTATGAACTAGACCAGTGATACTTAATTTTTCAAGTATTCCATTTTTATATACACTAAAAAATATAAATTGTTGAATAGAATAAAATGAAGAGAAACCTAGATACTTTCATACCTACTTGATATCATCATAATTATTATCTACCCACAGATACACAGTGATTTGTCATTTATACAGAGGATACAACTATATTGCATACTGCACCTATCTCCTTCTGTAATTTTTTATTGACTTACAAATTTCATCTTTAATGGAGTGGAATTTTCTAATGTGATCATTGTAATGAACAGCTATTTCAATAATTTACAAAACTGTGACGTTGATATTCGGCAATGTTATTTACATATTGTGGGTATCTGGATAGCAGAGATGATGTCCTTTTTTTTTTTCAAAATATTATTTAAGGTCCCTAGATACATGTTTATTGAATTTAAGATGAACTGTTGGTCCAATTCAATTTTGTTATAGAATTGAAGGGTTACCCCTACCATCCTCTCATCATTCCTTCTTGCACATTTGGGAAATTGGTAACTTTTCTTTTCCTCATCTATCACTCTTTTAAAAAATAGAAATGATGAATCCTTCCATGAATCTGCTGAGAATGATTTTGTGAACAGAAGATATATATGGGGTATATAGTGAAGAAAGATAAATTCAAATTACTTGAAATATTTGAAAATCAGATTTCCTTCATAATAATATTCTCTTATAGCATAATAGTATGCTATTATAATATGCTTATTTATATTTAATGACTATTAATAGGATTGGGTCTACCATCTTGTTCTTTGTTATCTACTCATTCATCTGTCCTCTTCTTCTTTCTTTTAGATTAACTAAGTAATATTCATGATTTCATTTTATTCTATTTTTTGGCTTAGTTTTTTCTTTTTTTTTCTTTAGGGTTTGTACAGAGTTAACTTATCACAATCAATCTTTAAAATATTATACCATTTCAGGGGCGCCTGGGTGGCTCACTCAGTTGGGCAGCTGACTCTTGATTTCAGCTCAGAGCATGATCTCAGGGTCATGAGACCCAGCCCTGTGTCAGGCTCCCCGCTCAGCACAGAGTCTGCTTGAGATTCCCTCTAAAATCCTTTAAAGTAAAAGAATATTATACCATTTCACATATAATACAAGATACAACAATACACTTCTATTTCTTCCTTCCTGGTCCTTGTGAAATTGTCATACCTTTGACTCCTACCTATGTTATATACCTCCATTACAGTGTTATTATTTTTGTTTTAAACAATCAGTTGACTTTTAAAGAGATTTAAATAAGGAAAAGAATGTATTAAACTTACCTGCGTATTTACCATTTTTCTATTCCTGTGTCCCTCTGTACTGATTGTCTTCTACGCTGAATGCTTTTAAGATTTTTCTCTTTATGGTTGGTTTTAAGCAATTTTATCATGTGCCTTTGTGTAGTTTCCTTCATGTATCCTGTGTCTGGGGTTCATTGAGCTTCTTAGATTTGTGTATCTTTCTGTTGCCATTTTCTCTCTTCTTCTTCTCAGACTCCAAATACAGGTGCATTAAGTCACTTTAAATAGTCTACATTTTACTAAGGTTGTGTTTATTTTTTAATCCTTTTCTCACCGTGTTTCACTTCAAGTTCACAAACATTTCTTTCTGCAGTGTCTAATCTGTTGTTAATCCCATCTGTAATGGTTTCTGTCACTGCTATAACAAATTACCACAAACAGTCTCTTAGAACAGCACAAATTTATAATCTTACATTTTTGTACTTCTCAAGTCCAACATGGGTCCACTAGGCTGAAAATGGAGGTGTTGGCCAGGTTGCATTCCCTTAGGAAGGCTCTAAGAGACACATGGTTTTTTTGTCTTTTGCAACCTCTGCAGACCATATGTATTCCTTGGCTTTTGGTCCCTTCTTCCTTGAAAGCCAGCAACCATAGAAAGCATCCGGCCTGCCTTCACAGTCACATCTCTCCTCTGATTTTCTTCTTCTGCCTGCCTCTTTCCTGTTTAAGGACAACTGTGATCACATTGGACTCATCCAGATAATCTAGGATGGACTCCCCATATCAAGACCTTTAGCTTAGTCTCATCTGTAAACTCCTCTCTGTCATGAGGTTACAAATTCACAAGCTCTGGAGACTGAGATGTGGACATCCTTAGGGAGCCATTATTTTGCATGCCACACCATCCAGTGTATTTTGTAACTTGTCATTTTCAGCCCTACAAGATCGATTTGGATTTTTTCAATATCTATTATGTCTCAGTCTGTCCCCTGCCTTCTTATACATATGAGATATAGTTACAATAGCTGTTCTAATGTCTTTATTATCATCTGTGTCATTCCTATTTCCATTTCTATTGATTGACTTTTTTTTTTCCTCCTCATATTGGACCTTATTTTCCTGTTTCCTTGAATACCTGGTAATTTTGACTGGGTGCCAGAAACTGTGAATTTTATCTTGTTTAATGCTAGATATTTGTGTGTTCTTATAAAAATACAGAGCTTTGGGGGTGCCTGGGTAGCTCAGTTAGTTAAGTGTCTGCCTTCGGCACAGGTCATGATCCCAGCTTCCTGGGATTGAGCCCCACGTCGGGCTCCCTGCTCCCCTCCCTCTTCCTCTGCCCCTTGCCCCCACTTGTGCTCTCTCTCTCAAAAATAAATAAATAAAATCTTTATTTAAAAAATACTGAGCTTTGTCCTGGGAAACAAATAAGTCACTTGAAAACAGTTTGAACCTTTCAAGGCTTGCCTTGAACCATTTTTAGGTGTACCAGAGAAGCCTTTTCTAGAACCAAGGTGTTCCCCTCTATGGAGGCAAGACTCTTCTGAGTACTCTAACCAATGTCTTTTGAATTACAAAGTGTTTTCACTCTGGATGACTGGAAAAAAAAATTATTATTATTATTATTGTTATTATTATTTTAGTGTTTCTTTGCCCACCTTTGGGTAGACGCCCCCCATGCTTGCACACTGATCTGCTCTGGGCTGATGCCCTCAGGGAGACCTCCAGAGCTTTCTTGCTGTGTGTGCCTCTTCCCATCATTCTTCCAGGAAGACCACCAGGCTCACCCGCTTCCTCCTTCCTGCACAGCAGCCTGGATGCTCTCGCCAGACAGTCACCTGAGGTAACCTTCGGGCTCACTTCATTTGTTTCTTCTCTCTCATGAATCACTGTCCTGTACTTCCTCACATCTATGTCTGAAAAAACCAATTTTCTTGTATTTTGTCTGTTTTTGTTTTTGTTTTTGTTTTTTCAGTTCATTCAAGCTGACTGGTAAACTCAATCTCTGATCCTGCATCTTGGCTGAAAGTAGAAGTCCTTCTGTCTTTTCATTTCAGTAGAAGGGAGCTCATTTTGAAGATACTGGACATACCATAGCCTGGGAACCCTCTGAAGGAAAGGGTCACTGTGTACATACTATTTAGTGTCTTATGAGGATTTGATCCTGCATCATATAAATTTAATAACTTCACATATTGGTACAGATTTATTTTTTTTAGTTATAAATTCAAACTTAAAAGGAATGGCTATCAGGAAGATAATATGATGGAGAGCAATGTGTGGGATGGGAGTATTGATCTTAGAAATATTTGGATGCTGTTACTTTAAAGAGAAGCAGTGCGGTTGACCTGTTTGGCGGTGGGGAAACAGGAAGGAGGGGCTGCGGCCAGACCGGTGCCAGGGAGCTGGGAATTAGGACAGCTGCCCTTTTTGTTTAAACTGCCACCGGCCTTGCCAACACGTGTGAGCCTCTCACAAATCATGCAAATTTCAGGTTCTTTATGATGCCACCTTTGATTCATGCAGGCAGTGTGAGGCAGAGAAAACACTTGTGCATGCATGCATGCGCGCGCGCACACACACACACACAATTGCAAGATTTGGCAAGGATTTGGCAGCTGCTAAATCATGCGAAAAGAGAGCATAGCTGTTCTCCCCCCACTGAGCCTGATGGCCCAAGGAAAGTGGACACTTATCGTTTCTCCTGCCAAAGGGAAGCAGAATTAGGGAAACGAATGACCTAGGCTGACCAGCTGTTCTGCCCCATGGAGGATCCTGGAAATCCTCTCCTCCAGGATGTCTTTCCCTGACCATGGCAACACTCATTGATTTTCCTCTTCCAAATGCCTTTAGCACTTCGAGTCTGTCCCACACAGTTTAGGACACAGCTAGCTTGTCTTTTTTTTTTTTTTTTTTTTTTTGGTAGGTATTTCCTGTTGAGAAGTATGATCTCTTCAGTCAGACTGAGTGCCCTCTCAGGACAGGGCTTCTGGGTGACACGTTTATGATGCCCCTGCACCGCAACTACCGCCCTGATGGTGTGCTCCCACTTCAAGATGAGTGTCGGTTGTGTTCCAACCCCTTTTCCTAGAGGTGATCTGTGTATGTGCTCGTGACTCCTGCCTAATATCATCATCATCATCGTTGTCGTCCTACCAGTTAGGGTGCTGGGCTGGAGGAGAAGGAAGTGACAAGGAGCCACAAATAAGCAGCCTCTGACAGCCTGTCCCTGACACTAGGTCATAAATCAGACTGCAGTGAAGGGAAAGCTCAGCCCAGTTCCCACCCTCCCTCTCTCTCCATTCCTTCCTGTCACATCCGCCTTTACCAGATCAAGTGTTTTATAACCATGGATAACGCATACTCATTGTTAGGTAAGCATTTGGGCCACTTTCCTGTGGGGTCTGCACTTCAAGCAAGAGTTCAACACGAATCCAATTTAGAAAGGGTCGGAGTAAGCCCATGTGACTTCATAGTTAATTCGGAATCTGCACAGTCAATGAATGCCCAAAAATAAAAGGAAGCAAGCTGATTTGATTGAGGACAAGCCAGGTGATCCACATAAAGGAAAACATTTGGAAGAAAACTCTTACCATCTCTCAAACTTGGAAAGGGGAGGAAAATCCCATAAAGCCCCCAAAAAACAAAGAAATAAAGGGGAGTTGTTTTTCATTGGGTATAAAGTTTTGGTTATGCAAGATGAATAAGTTCTAGAGGTCAGTGGTACAACATAGTGCTTATAGTGAAGAATGCTATATTGTGCACTTAAAAATTTTGTTAAGGTAGATTTCATTTTAAGTGCTTTTACCGTACACAAATACACACACACAAGAAAAAGTAGAAACCATGAAGAGGCCTAAGGAAACTTTGGAAGGAGATAGATCTATTCCCTGGACTATAGTGATGGTTTTGTGGAAGTATGCATATGCCCAAACTCATCAAATTGTGTTAAATATGTGCAGGTTTTTTGCATATCAATTATACCTCAATAAGGCTGTTAAATGTGTGTGTATGTATAAAGATTTATAACATTTGATCATTTTAGTTTCAGAGACCATGGAATCCCTTTCCAAAAAACAGTAATCACCATTATAATCATAGTAATAATGAAAATTCGATCATTTAAAAGCGTATTAATGCTTATTATTAAGCATATTAATGATTACTCTGGACATCACAGAGTGTTTACTTTTTCCTTTTTTCTTCTTGGATGTATAAATAAGGAGTGGTTGAGAGCAGAAGGAAATACAAAAACACAGACTAAAAGGATGATAGCCACTCTTTCTGTTGCTAGTGTTGTCCTTTTTCACTCCAGTGTCATGATAGGGAAGGAGCTGTCCATCTCTCTGTGAGTCTGTTAGAGGGACTCAAAAGAGATGCAGTTGCCTTTGAAATTTACCCCCATCCTGGCTGGAACTGAGCAGTCAGGGGTCAATATAAGCCTGCTACAGCGTAGCAGCTAAAATTCATTCCTGGTCTTCCTAATTGCCAATGGATTTTTTTTTAATTTCATTCATTTTAAAACCAATTGTTGTACACAGGAACCAAGAATAATGGTCTTTGCTCGTTCTTCATCAATTATAATGACCAAGCAAACATTGTTGAAGTTTTTAGAAATAGTGCTTCCAACGTGGCCCTATGTTTTGGATCATACCAAAGCTCCCCATATTTGCTCAGTGTCTTTCAATACCATAAAAGTATGTTAACTTTTTAATAAAAAAAACGCTGATCAAAAACAAGGGAACAGATCATCGTAGCTAAATCTATTCAATTTTCCAAATTCAAGGTAATTTTAAAGAATACTTAACCCCATCCTCCTGGGAATATAATTTTAGATTTCGGTCATCTTAATAAACACTGATATATATTTTTTTGCCATTAAAAATTATACCACTTGAAGCTCTAGTCTGGTAGTTGCAGGTCGAGGTAGTATATGTAATTAATTTAAATATTCCACTGAGAAAAGCTGCTTGAATCTGTATTGTCGGGTTTCAAGTTTTTATCTTACTCTTCATATAAAATCTAATTGTGAGTGCCTGTCCCTCAGAAAATACTTCCTGTTTGGAAGTTTGGACAAGCCATCTTCTGTTCGTGGTCTGTTCACACAACACAGTGAAGTAAAAGGAGTTACACTCTGAAATGGGACCATCCTCATGATTTTTACTGGATCTGTTTGGTCCTGAATCATGATTAGGTGGTAAATTATAAACCCTCCACTGTTCTCGACAAACAAAGTGGTGTTGGAAAGGGCACCCATGGAGCCTCTCACTAAGAGCCCAGCAGGACTTTTCTCTGATGCAGGTTGTTGTGACTACAGGAGCAGTAACTTCAAAGCCGGTTTTCCCCCGCTTATATTGGAGCGATCCCCTTATCAGCATCTGGAAGATTTCTTCTCCTGAAGCCCAGGTGTTCAGTAATCAACACAACAAAAAGTCATCTGACATTTCCTCTCATATATGCAACATACATATGCGGAGATGATTTTCCTTCTGCCCACCTGTGGTTTCATCCATCTGCAATGTAAAATATCTGCGGACACAGGCCCATCAATATCCCCATCTCATCCTGAAGGCAGAACGTCCTCAGTACCATTTCATAAAATAATTTACTCCCTAGCTCATTTTGCTTTCTGGAAAACACAGACACACACACACAATCCTGAATTTACAGGTAATTTTTGCAAGATTCTCGAAAATAATCCATGCCACTTTTTGTTTTAAAATGGAACTTTAAAGAGTTCTCTGTAATTTTGATCTCTGCTTTGACTTTTGCAACAAAAAGAAGCAATCTTTTGGGTTTATTTATTTATTTTTTTAGTGTGGTAATAACATTTAACCTGAGTTAACTATAGGCACAGTATCGTACCGCAGATCTCTAGAACTTATGCATTGTGTATAACTGAAACTTTATACCCGTTGAACCCCAACTCCTCATTTCTTCCAACTACCAGCCTCTGGCAGCTACCGTTCTACTCTCGAATTTAACTCTTTTAGATACCTCACGTAAGTGGAATTATGCATTCATCGTCCTTCTATGCCTTACTTCAGTTAGTGTACTATCCTCCAGCTCATCCATGTTGGCACATGGGGCAGGATTTCTTTCTTTTTCTGTGGCTGAAGAATATCCCGTTGGATATATGTATCACATTTTCCTTATCTATTCATCCATCGATGGACATTAAGGTTGTTCACATACCTCAGCCACTGTGAATGATGCTGCAGTGAAGGTGAGACTGCAAATACCTCTTGAAGATCTTGATTCCACGTTTTTTGGATGCGGACCCGGAAGCGGGGTAGCTGGAAGTAAGCAGTATTGTGTAGTGGAAATAATTCTCTGTGCTTTCTCTGAAAAATCTCAATCAGTTTCCTTGGAGAAACCATAGCTATTTGCTAAGATTGTTTTTAATTTATTGTCTTATGTGATGATTTGGTGAGCTATCAGGAAATTCAATATTAGAAGTAGACTATGGGACAGTGCCCCAATAAAATAAATGTTCATAATTCATTCCACTAGTTCTTATTTGTACTTCTTCCTTCCTCTCTCTCTCTCTCTCTGTACCCAAGTATCACACTCACATATTTGGTTGCCCCAGCATGGCAAATATTTACAACGGACAATGGAACATATCATAATGGTAACAATGAAAAAATATTTAAGAAATATAAGCAAAAGAGGCACTGAAAACATCAGTTTATTGAAGTGAACTGTGCCTTGTGTATAGACTGTTAGCTAGGGTTAATTAGCCAAATCGATCCTTTTACCTTGTGAGAAACATTTAAATATATGAGTTATTAAGACGTTTCTTCTTGGGGAACCTGGGTGGCTCAGTCAGTTAAGCCGGGACTCTTGGTTTCAGCTCAGGTCATGATCTCAGGGTCGTGAGGTGAAACCCTGCTTCAGGCTCTGCCCTCAGTGTGGAGTCTGCTTGAGATCCTCTCTCTCTCCCTCTGCCCCTCCCCACTGCACTCTCTTTCTCTAAAAATAAATAAATAAATCTTTAAAAAAAAAAAGGTTTCTTCTTTTTTTCTCTATTTTTTTAGTATGTTATGTTAATCACCATACATTACATCATTCGTTTTTGATGTAGTGTTCCATGATTCATTGTTTGCATATAACACCCAGTGCTCCATGCAGAACGTGCCCTCCTTAATACCCATCACTGGGCTAACCGATCCCCCCCAAAAACCCTCAGTTTGTTTCTCAGAGTCCATAGTCTCTCATGGTTCGTCTCCCCCTCCGATTTCCCCCGCTTCATTCAAAAAAAGGTTTCTTCTTGAAGATGGCCTCTCAGACACACTTCTGTATCTTGAATGACTCCTGAAACCCCCATTATAATGATAGTAAAGGAATAAAGTAGGTGTAGAAAATAACTGAAAAAAAAATCTTTCATAGCATTTTCAGAACAATATGAGAAGACACACATACACGCAAAGAAAAAGAGCAAATGGAAGAGGATGGGGTGCTGTGAAAAAGGAGCTCATAGAAATTAAATCACCAAACAAAAGCTTCAGACACAGATTTGGAAGATAAATGCAAGAAACTTAAAATAGGAAGCAGAGTCTAAGAATACAAGATGAGATACAGATGAACTTTCCGGGAGACCCACCCTTACACTGCTAAGAATTCTAAGAAGAAAGCAGAGAAAATGCATGTTAAAAAAATTATCAATGAAATAATAAATATTGCTAGAGCAGAAAAGAAACTTGAGAATTTGAATTGCAAGGTCCCACTGAATACCAATTTGGATGAGTTGAACGGATCCATATCATGTTACTGTGAACTAACTGGTAGACCACTGAGAAGGTCAGTGATATACAGCAGTACATCCTAATATATTACCCAGTAAGATGATAAATAATTAGGTAAGGAGAGGAGGCCTATAGTCACATATAACATAAAAAAACAGGTTAATTATCGTGTATAATATGCTTCAAAATGGTAATTTACATAAGTGTCTGTGGTCATTTTACTTCAACTGAAAATGCCTACCTTTACCTAAAATAGTGATTAACAGTTTACATAAAACTTTAAAAAGAGTTGTAGGCACAACAAATCCATTTTTTCTTATAATTCCTCATTGTGAAACACTAACATTTTCATGCATACACACTTTATATTAAAAGTAGCAAAAATTTTCTTCAAATATATATGATATCTATATTACATACTGTGTGTGTATATATATATATATATATATATATATATATATATAATATTTAACAAATGGAACACTGAATTTAGTAATAGCTTTTAAAGTACATTCTGAGGGCACCTGGGTGGCTCAGTCATTAAACGTCTGCCTTCAGCTCAGGTCATGATCCCAGGGTCCTGGGATCGAGCCCCGCATCGGGCTCCCTGCTCAGCGGGAAGCCTGCTTCTCCCTCTCCCACTCCCGCTGCTTGTGTTCACTGTCACTCTGTCTCTCTCTGTCAAATAAATAAATAAAATCTTAATAAAATAAAAAAATAAAAAAATAAAGTACATTCTGAATTCAGTTTCTTCATCTGTAAAATGGGCAGAATGATACCTATAACATATGGTGACTTTTGGAAATAACTGCACTAATACACACAACGTGGGTCAATGCCTGGCACAGAGTAATTGCTCAGTGAGCGTTAGGTACTATTGATATGACATGGGAAAAGCAGTTGTAGAGGATATGGTGGTGGTGAAAAACAGAACCTTAAAGTATGTAAGACAAATAAAAATAGAATACGTGAAAACTGGCTGATTATAAAGAACAAGACCGGGCATCGTGAAGGACACAGTGTTTTTACCATTTAAGTCCTTTTGTACTATTTGTAAACATATTCATGTATAGGTAAAATTAAGTCTTTGAAAATTTACTTCCATTGTATGCATTTACTGATTCTGGATCTATTAGGTTGGTACACAATAGACAGTGAGTAAACATTTGTTGATGAATCGATTATGAAGGAATAATCTGGAGAATCTTAATTATCTATCTCACTCTCACCATTGACTTTCAATATAAATTTTTACTACGCTTTGAGAGCTTAGATTAGCAAACTTTTCATACTGCCACAAGAAGTTAATTATTTTCTTCTTTACATCTATAATCAAAATGCTGAATTAGAAAAAAATTAAAATATGATCCATTCATTTCAGGCGACACGTTGTATTTTGTTTTGCTTCAGAATCTACATCATCCTTCATTTTCCTCTATCTTTTAGAAAGCTTTCTGTGAAAAAAAAAAAAAGTACATTACATGGCTGGAAATGTGATCTTCGTCTCGGGTCGTGCCATATCCTGCCACCAGGTTCTGGTTTGTCATTAGGTCGCTCGCTAGTTTTGCACATGATTTGGAGAATCAAGGGTAAGGCTCTTCTGATTACTTACCTCAAAGGAATATAGTGAAATTCTGCAACAGACCTGAGAAGGGAAGAAGGGAACTGCAGTCTTGTCTTCATCATTTACCAAAGAGATCGAACTAAAAGGTAGTGTCTTCCTTCTCATTGGAGACGGGTGCAGGGAAGAGTCATTATATTTACTCAAAACAGTCCTCGTGGGCTTTCACTGAAATAAGCATACACAAGGGACTTGAAAATTGTCACGTACTCCCTAACAGCAATATTTAGCCCAGACCTAAAAGAAGCAATGCCAACTAGTATTCTGCTTGGAAAAGATATAGTAGTAAAATTTGAAAAGAAAAGTCATAATAGTAATTATCATACAATATCAAACCAAGACTATCCCATCTGTCATCTAATTGGTAACAATGAAGAATATGAAATATAAGAGAGATTAAAAAGTTTAAAGTTTTCATAAACTTGGTTAGGTAACCCATGTGGTATTTTGGCTACCCATAGTTAATCTTATAGATAAAACCAGCGGTCACATTCAATGAGTCTGGGGAGAAAACAGTAAGCATGAAGTAGAAGTTGATTAACCCGTGCTTATTGATCCTAGAATTATAAAGAAAGCTTAGAAAAATTAACTCACCAAGGAATATTGTGTCTCTCTGATAATGTACATTTATGGGTACAGAGCACCTTAATGCAATGCATCTTTAAAAAGTATGGTTCCAGGCTACAGTTTTTATAGATAAAATAAACCGATTGTGGCAACATCCTTGATCAGAATATATTCTAAAGGCCTTGTCTCGAAGAATAATTTTGAAGAGCAAAATGAGGGAAAAAAAAACTGGGCTTGGAGAAAAAATAAAATCGCAGTTTGCTACCTGTCCTTCCACCCAAAAAGGAAAATGCATTCCTGCATTTAACCTGTATCTTAGATTGTGTTCCTGAATGATACTCTGGCTTTTGCTGCAACATCCGCCAAATCAAACTTTAACTATTTACAGTTTTCTTTCCCCACCTTGAAATCGCAATAACGACTCTTTTCCTGGGGGTAGGAGAGAGAGGTGAGGCTGTAAAAGCTATCTTAAAATGAGCATTTTATTTATGCTGTTTTTATTGAACCTAGGAAAGGTTGGAAGTGTTGAAAACTATTCAGGACCTCATGCCATCTGCTCTTATTTCATATGTTCCCTCATATGAGTTGGAACAAAGGAGTGGGCTGGATGGAATTAAAGAATGTATATAAAAAAAAAAGAAAGTAGTGATCAAACGGTACTGATAAGGCAAGCCAGTGTGCTCCTGGGTGATGTGTGTATTCAACTCCAGGCTGACTCCTCTTATGCTAATACAGCCAATTTCCTCTTTTATTTCATTTCTGGAGCCTGAATCTGTGATCTCTGATAAGGTTCCCAAGGATACCGCCTTCACTCACAAACCAGGAGGGGGTAGGGGAGTGGGTGATGGAGATGTGTAACTCGGGGAGAGCACTAGTGGATGAATAATTTAAAGCTCCGCCCGGAGATTTGAGGCAAAATGCAGAGATAAGACACACCACAGGGTCTTCTCTGTTTATTCAGAGCTTCATCTTCCAATGACAGCTGACCTCCAAGGTCAAGGGTATGATAGGAAATGGAACCAACAGTGGGAAAAGGTACTGCGCATCCCAGAAGAAAGTAATGATTTACTTTGTGTCAAATGAAACATTGATCTTTTTATTTAACTACTTTTTTGTTGCTCTCCATTGATGGAAAACCTGTGATTGAGGGAACTTTGCATAAACCGCAGTATATCCCCGTGATGTTCAGACACTCTCCTGAGCTCTTTCTCAGGTTGACGTGTTTTAATTCTCTGTTTAATAAGGGAATTTTAAAGGTCAGAATCAACTTGGATTGAGGACCGAAAGTGGGCATGACTTAAGACCTCGAGTGACAAACACACTATCTGGATTCAAAGGCAGTTTGATCTTTAGTTTCTCTTGGGCAAACGATATGTTTCCTTAGCTTCCTACCTTTTTAACTTTGTACCAAAAGAGGCTCCGCGTTTTCCCCTCATTACATTTTTCTGGAGCCTAACATAATCCCTTTTGCGGCATAACACAACATTACATACATTGAACCTAATCAAATCTTTCTGTTCTTACTAGTTGACTGCCTAAATCCCTGAATCTAATAACTCCTTGCAGTTGGGAAAATTTGAAGCCATTTGTCCTGGCTGAAACCATGTTGTTAGTTTTAGGATCTTACAAATTCTGACAGTAAGACACGCACCTACGAAAACCCTGCTCCCCATTATCAAAACCGTCTGCTGCGTCGCTCCTATTTGTTTCAATAGAATACAACCATGACCTCTGCGGGGAGAGAAGCAATGTCAAATGTTTCCAAGGGCTGGTTTACATTTCCCTCATCGTCTTAAACTGCTGTTTCTGCTTTTCTCTGTTTGACTGTTACCCATGTTTTCATTCCTGAGCAATCATACCTTTTATCTTTTTTAGATAAACATGAAAACATACTAAGGTCACTGCTGGGTGAGAGGTAAGATGTGCGTGACTGCCACCCAGCCTTACTGAACCTTTTTTCTTTTTTTTCCCTCCCTTCCTTGACAAACACCCTTGAGGGGTCCAGTGGAGTGAGACAAGTTACAAGCATGATTCACAGGCTGGCCACATCCAGTGCCCGTACAGGTTGTCCTTCCAAGGGCCCCATTAACGTGGCGCCAGCCTGCTTGGTTTTCAGTATGCACTTTGCCCGTGTCCCCTTTTCTTTCTTTCTTTTTTTTTCTTTCAACATTCTTGTTTTTATATTTAGAATCTATCAAAGCAAAATGCAAGGTGAGCTACCTTCTATTGCTTTCTGGGTGCATTGCATGCTTTTCTGCCAAGGCTTAAAAGAAAACCTTCCCCATTATTCTTGGCCTGGCCTTTTCTTTTTCTTCATCTTCCCCCTCCTTTTTTTTTTTTTTTTCCCTTTTCTTTTCTTGTTTTTGAGTAGTAGGAAGAGCAATGGGAGAGCACACACACACAAACTGGAACCCAAGCTAAAGTGAACCTCAGAGCCTCTGATCACAGTGGGCCCCGGACCACTGGCATAAATGAAGCTAAAACACAACCTTTCTGCTGCTGATGGAATGTGGGCCTTCCAGTTAGCCCCATGCAGCCCTCTTTCATTGACCTAGAAATCAGATACACAGCTTCATTTTGACATTGAGGGTCATTTTTAAAACAACAACGTTGAACTTTGATGAACCACTAGTGAAAATAGCAAGCGAGTTCCTCACTATATGCCCCTTTCATAGAGATTGTGGTCATATTAGCTTTTATATTTCAACAAGTTTCACATTATTGTGATCGTTTGCAATAAACTGATAAAGAAAGTGCCCTTTTGCTAGATAATATTTACTATGTTATGTTTCTAAAATGTAGAGTGGCATACCACAGTGGGCTAAATATCACATAGATCCCCATGATATGTAGTATTCATTTGATTCTAAAAAAAAAAAATTCATTTGGGATTTCGTTTTCAAAATTACTGGCTTCCTAAGGGTGTGTTTCTACTCTTTTTTTTGTTCCTAAATTATCATTGTATATAATTTCTTTTATTTTTCACCTTTAAAGTAGCTAGTGCTCAAATACGGAAGTTCAAGTTTTCAATTAAAAGTGATATTCAAATTGAAAGAAGACACCAAAAATAATAAAGTTAGAAGTGTAGATAGACAAAACTATAAGAAAAAGAGACTTCAGCCAAGAGACTCTTCTTCTCAAGTCAGTTTTTGGAACATAGATCTCCTATTCAAAACATTAATTAGGACTTTGTCCATTTTCATAAATGTATCTATTAGTAATTATAACAAAGTAGACTTGGGGCAGACATTAAAGATACCCCAGGACGAACTTTTTAAGAGAAATTAGTGACAGGGTCGGTACTAAAACCTTCATATCCAACCAGCCCAGTGGTCTCTCCACCCATTCTCAAATTACTTTTGATATGATTTAGTGAAAAACTGCCAATTATCCCACCTTGGGTCTGAAGCAAGGCCAGAATTCACTCATGTTCTTAGACCCTTCAAATCCCAGAGCTTCTGATTTCTCTTTTCTAGAAACAACTCAACTGCTCCATTCAAAGCCCAACTTTGAAACGCTTAGGCCACATAATTCATTGGACAAGAGTGGGTCTCTTCGATAAATTGCTGAAGCATTAAGCCTTTACCTTTTCTCTCTTTTTTTTCCTTTTAAAATGTGTTAGTTCAAAAGTAATGTATTTGAGCAACAATAAGAGTTGATGTTGCTGATGACTGTGAGTACCATCATGTAGGAATGGGCAAATGAGAGGAAAATGGGATAAAATATCTTATAGAACTTATAAACAGACATCTATGCTTACCTATAGGTGCCTGTTAATGCAAGATAATTCAATAAAAATAAAAGAAAGGAAAATGCATTTAAAATGGCAACGGGTATTATTGTTATAGAGAAGGCATTGAAAGTAAATCAGCATGGATGAAATAAATTCAAAAAATTATCAATGAGAATTTAAGCCCCTAGAGAATATTTCATTTAATTCATTTAAAATCTAAAGTCCCCGAGGCTCTGAGAAATTAACGGACTTGTCCAGGACAGCACAGCTGGTTGCAGCAGAGTTGGAAACTGAACTCACATCCCCTTACTCTCTAATGCAAATGTACATGGGATCCCTATGTGGACCTTTCTCTATATTCCAGTGTCTGCTTGAAAATAGAAATGGATATTTTCCCTGCAATTTTTCCTGCAAAGGCCTTTTTCAGCAATGGTGTTTCAACATTCATCGAGTCTGATAATCTGTGCATGCCTCAGATTATCATCCTCTTTTCTAGCCTCAAGTCAATGATCCTAAAGTAGGAAAATATTTAACTTTCAGTTTTAACAAAGAAACAAAGATGTTTCCCTATAACTTGGTATTATAAGGTCTTTGAATTTGTCTGTGGGTATGTTTTTTTTTTAATTTAAAATTTAAGTTAAATTTGGATATATCTTAATTATAAAAGAAGAACAAACACCAATCAAAATCAAGCACACAAACAAGCATCAAGCCTGTATTCTCCTTTGGTGTATAATTTGTTAACACCTACACATCACTATATGTCTCTGAGTTCTGACATGCTTTAGATATGGATTCAGATTTACTTAGGGCCATCAGTTGCTGTCGAGAAGATTCTTGGGCATCCAAGAAACCTCATTTGTAGGTTTCTTATGACAGAGGCATTTTTACTGAGTGTAATGGTGCAAAGCACTTTACTCCACCTATGGGAATATTGGCAATAGGGTGTTCAGTCATTAAATTAAGGAGAACCACATTCCTCTTGGCTCTTTCCTGTGGAAATGAATCTGGCCGTCTGTGTCATACCCTGTTTCACTTCCCTTGGGTGAATTAATCCATACCTAAAACCAAATCTGTGGGGGTTGTTTCCCTCTTATCTCTACTGTTTGGATTTTGTTTCAGATTTGGGAAATTGGTTTGATCTAAGAGCTTAACTTTCAAGGTCACTCTTTTTTCTACAGTACTCAACATTGCTAAAACATCAATCATGGTGCACGGTTTGCTTAAAATCTATAGTTCATTATTGATATTAATGCATTTTGATCACTTGTTATATGTTAGCATTATAGAATATTACTTGCATATAGTTTTATGAAATATTATTCCATATACAATTTAGGACTGAATTTATGTCTTTGTTCATTTTTGACAAACCTAAAAAAAATAGTCTGTACCATTTTGTTCTTTGTAAACTTCATCTAGTTTTTACATTTAGTTTTACTTGTATGTGTTAGTTAAAACGTTGCTTTTAGAGGTCAACGAAGCTGGGAAAACACGTATTACCTTTAAATTCTGGAGGGTTTTGCATATGTTCACTCAGTTGAACTCTTCCACATACAGCCAACTTCTTTCTCTCTCTCATAGAAAGAAAAAAATTTTAAATAAACATTTTTTTCTGTCAGATTTGATTAGTTTCCTTCTTTAACTAGTCCTTTTGTGATATACATTTACAAAGAAGAGAGAGACTAGCAGATGTTCATGGCTTTATTACTTAAAATAAAAAAATAATTATATTTCCTTTAAGCATAAATTCATATTATATTTTTCAGAATTAAGTTTTCATAAGTTAAAATCAAGCTAGGAACTAAAACTGTAGCCTTCCATGAGTAGACATTTCCAATCTTTTTTTTTTTTTTGTCATGTTTGGAAGGACATGGCTTTAGAGAAATGTTTTTAATCTACTTTTTTAAAAAAGCAAGTATGTTATAGCTACTTTTCATGAAATAGTATGAAAATGTGTCTTTCCGTCTAGTTATGGATGAGTCTAAGAAGGCAGCACCTTGACATATCTTAACTATGACCTTAGTAGAGTTTCTCTTCATGATACTATTTCTCAATTTGTGAATCACATGACTCTTCCTATTTTTCCGACAGAAAATGCGTTAGTGCTGGTCAAGGCTGACAAGCTGGATGTGTATTTGTGAGGGGTCCTGTCAATTCTTAATTGGGAAATGATAATCCCCTGGGTCTGTGTGTGTTCTGTGACTAGGACTCATGTTTCATATTCACCTGCCCACCCAACCTGTCCCCTACCCCTCAGACTCACGTTTGGATTCCTTGGGTTTTACACAAGAAAGATTCACAAAAATCAAGTGATACAATGATCAGAGGTGGAACTTGGTCTAAGAAAATATGAGTTTGCTCATCAGTTAGGAAAAACACATGAGAGATTTGGAAAATTGATTTTAAATTGACCAGATAAGGTTTATTGAGTATAAATTAAATAGTGCTGTTTTTTTGAGTATTTTAAATATATTTTCAAAACTACTCATACAAAAACTGTAAGATATTTTGCAAGATGGTATCATGTTTTTGGACTAAGAGGAAAGTTTAGGTTTACTAAACTTACAATCTAAGCTTTCCGGGGAAGATAACCATGAAGGGAGTTGTCACTGAAACAGTCAATGCTACTTTGGACATACCTTTAGAAAATTGTCACTGTTTTATCTTAAACATTACAGATAATTTCATGTAGCAACTGTTCTAACAAAATAAAACTATTTTGATAATATCTTCCCAAACTTGGTGTTTATCTACCAACTATGCCTTAAAGCAGTTAACTTTTGTGAGAACAGAAAAATGTGAAAATTCCTACTTAGGTACTTAGGAATAAGGAAATGCAGATCAAAACAATATAGTAGATAACCAGAAAATATTTTCATAGCAAAATACTAAATGATAATTTTTGAAGCACTGAAATGTCATGTATTGACAAATAAAACAATTTTCATGATTTCCCCTTTTTAAAACATCCATAAAGGAGAAATCACATGTATAACCTTGCATTTTACATAAGAAGACAGCAAAGGGAGAGACCGGGCTCTCCCTGTGCCTATGTACTGGGTATTTGCTAAAGCAATACAACTTTATTCAACATGTTTTATTTCGAAAAACTTTACCTGCCAAATTATAGAGTTAGACAAATAATTAGAAGAGAAAAGAGAAGGAGATAGCATTTTAAAGACCAAACATTTAAAATACAGAACGTGAGTGCCTAATTCAGGGTTTGTTTAAATGTTACTGATCCTAAGATTCTGAACTAATATAAGGGGCATAAAATGCTAGATATTAAAAAGAACAGTAATAATAACAAAATGTTGGCCAATATTACTTTCATCCTTTTTCTCTGTACCAGTGATTTTTTTTTTTTTTACACACCCCAATGCCTTATTGAGTCAGTGTCATATCCTGTGTCATTGCATGATACCTTTTTTTTTTATTTGGTTCCACGGGATGCAAGACTGACATTCTGATTGCACAGAGAAGATAGGGATTCATAACAAAGGGCTCAAAATTAGGGTGTTTTTTCCCCCTATCAGTATTGCAATTACAGATGACACTCGGTTTTCAGAACAAAATTATCTGTAGTTTAATTTGATTCTGTAACACGTTTAGAGGCTGAAATTTAAGTTCACTGATAAAGTAACTTCTTGTGGATGAAACTTCAAGAGATGACGAGAGATAAAATGCCCAGGGCAATATCAACACAGAGCAGGTACGACTGACATAGATCTCAGGGTGGAACAGAGACAGGGATGAGGAGCTATTTTCAAGTCTCTTCCTTGGGATCTCACTCCCCTTCCTTAACATGGCGTTGGCCACATTTTCTTGTTTATGTGGTAATGCATTTGTGCTTGTTCAGAACAAATTTTAATGATGCCTCCTTAAGGTAATGATGTAGCACATTATTCTCCACTACTGATTATGGAAAGATGGATTGCAGAAGCAGGTGGAGAAAGCCAGGTGGGATTTGAGTGACTCAATAATTCTATCCTAATTGAGTAGCCAACCTCTCTCTGACCCTCAAATCGGTCAAGGAAGGACAAAGTGGACCATCAAGACTCCCTAGACCCTGAGCACGAAAGCCCTTTGCACTGAGTCCTCAAAGGGCAGGTGAATATTGAGGGAGCAAAGTTGGGAAGATCTTCAAAGAATTGTCAAATAAGCCAATGCCTTTCTTATTATTTTTTTGTCTAGATTCTGGCCTTTAGGACTCTATGAAATTCACCCTCAACTTGTGTCTACAAATAAACTGAATCCAACCATTACAAAGAAGAAAACAGCACTCTCGAAGGTATAGTGATTCTTCCTTTGATTGCTGTTTTGTTGTTGTTGAGTTTTTCTGCCTCCTAAAACCACTTTACATTTGTACAGCCCTGCAGAGCATTGAGGAGTGGTCATCGTCACACTTATTTCATCATGGTGATTTTCAAAACATCTTTGTAAAACCATGAAAGTGATATAATAATTCCCACGTAGGGAATGGAAGCAGGCAGGCAACAGAGGCTTAGAAGATTAGGTCATTTCTCACAAGGTTTTCCGACTCTGATCCAGTGCCTTTTCATTTCTCAGCCGTGTCCTTGACCAGATGATCTTGGCTTTCTCTATTTTCTGCCTTGGAGATCTTACTGCTTCCAAGCTCAGTCCTGACTTAGAGTATCACTCATTTGCTGGTCAATAGTCAGCTACTTTTGACCACACATTGAGTTACGTCACTTGTCCTCTAACTGCTGTGCAGACCGTAAGCGTAGTCAAACAGGTGTGTCTTAAATAACTTATATCTTCATCAGTACTTTGCCAACAGTGGATATTAAATCTATGTACTAGCACACACTGCTGCTGTACTCAAAGGTCATCATAAAATAAATGCTGGCCTTAAGAGGTTTAACTAGACATGTCCACCAGGTAGGATTTGTAACTGCAGAAGTTACCATGTCTCTCATGCCGTCATGAATGTAGACTGAGGGAGTATACTCAGACTTCAAAGGAGGTGAAGCTGTATTTCCCAGTATAAACCAAGCTTAGGGTAACATTTAAAAAAAAGTTAAAACTTTAAGACTGTAGATATCTTATGAATCCATTCTTAAGGAATAAGACATCCACAACCAAATACATTTAAAACTGGAATTAAAAAAAAAAAAAAAAGATGGGTCTTCAGGCTTTGTAAAAATGCAACTTACCACATAAAGAGGTAGGAGGTTAATATCCAACTGCTTGCATGGCTGTCTTCCTTATTACCATTCAAGTTACATTTATTTCAGGGCACCTAGCTGGCTCAGTGGGTAGAGCATGTGACCCTTCATCTCAGGGTTGTGAGTTCGAGCCTCACATTGGGTGTAGAGATTACTTAAAAATAAAATGTTAAAAAAAAGAAACTACACTTTTTTCAACCAATTTTCTTCTACTCACATGATTCCTCCCTACCTTGCAATTTTTTTTTTCCTTCACTAATTCTTCACTGAAATTCAGTCTAAGTCCCATCTCCTCCAACTGGCTTGTCTTTTCTCACACATAGTTCATAGCAAACATTTTCTCACTTTGCGTTCCCATGGCACTGATTAGTATTTATGTTGTACTCGCTTCATTCTGCCTCTGTGTTCAGTGTACATCTTCCATCCCTTACAATACAGTCTACTTCCCCAGAGATTTCAGTTAATTTTTGTTCCTAAAGACTTGGGTCAGTGTGATGGCTGGAGTAGACACTTCACAAATGCTTGATGGATTAATGCATGTGCACATGAATGGACCAATAAGGAACAACCAGATAGAAAAATAGTTTCATGGAGGAAAAAAAACGTAAAGATTCAAGTTGGAGAAATGAGTGTTATTAATTATCTCAGCACTGACTGGGTTGCATTAAGATGAGGAGGCTGGTGTGTGTTAGGATCTGGTAAAGGATTGTTTCCTAATTCAATATACGCATCAGCAAACGAGGAAGGAGACTCTGCTTAATTTGTGATGAAGTATTGAAAGGGACATGGCTGGATGTCTAAAGATAGGGAAATCCTGCTCTATGAACTCACAAACTCTTGAGTTTGCTAAAAATGATTAGTGTTGCAGAGAAAGAGATGTAGAAAGGACAAGGTTTCCACTTATATCTGGGGAGTTAGGTATACAAACAAAATAATTTCCAGTCAGAGGAGTTTTATGCTCTCCCTTTTCGTGAATCCATTCAAAAGCGAGAGACAATTGCAAATTATTTCTACTTCAACTTACTACCCAACACTACCAATGCATGTTTGTATTAACAAAGAAAAACATAAAGTTTACCAAAAACAAAACCAAAAAAACAAAAAACAAAGTGTTAGACGTAAGGGTGGTTTGTGTTTGCAATGAGAAGGAAATAAAGCTAACAGTTCATTTCAATCAGCTTCAGTATCTTCATCACTCATTCGTTAGTGGTCCTATGTTAGGTTCCGTACGGAGTAAATTATGAAGCCATGACCCTCATTAATATGCATTTATAATTAAAACATGAAACTAACAAGCTGATGCCAAATTTGCAAAGTTAAACAGTGAGCAAATACAAAAGGTGAAATGCTTAAATGCATAAGTGCATTCTGAGCAATGATGATTGACACGGTAACAGCAGAAGTTGTATTTTTAGTTGGTGAGGTCAAGTGGAAATCACTACCTTTCTCCCCAGGAGTCGAGGAAAGTTGTATTTGTGGTTTGACACCTACTCCTGCCAGATGTCTAAGTAACTCCGTGTGGAATTGGGAAAAAACTCCCTTCAAAGACACTCTGATACCTCAGTGGTGTGTAGTGGTCACGAGGAAGATTGGTGCAGGGAACGAAGCAGGAAACCTCTCCAAAGTCATGGCAGGAGAAGGGTTTCTTTCAGATTGGGTGCTCCTGGACAGCCTATGGCTCTTATCACTGGTCCGTCCATACTCAGGGAAGGAATCTCGTATCTTTTTTGTAACTCCTCAAAGCCATTTCTCAAGATGATGTGGTTATATCCATTTCATTTCAGAAGAGCATAATTGAATCTACATCTCCATCCTATGTCTTCTTTTCCTTGCCCTGCACCAAACCCCTTGTTGTTGGAGGATGGCTAATATCTCAATATTTCAAAATCTAAGCACATTTTTTTTTCTAATCTGAACAAATTCATGTGTGAGTAAAGCTCAACATCTGCTGTTCTTAGTCAAGATCACTATGTCTTTTGGGCACAGTGTGCTGGCCGTACTAGTTAACCTTATTAGCTAAAACAAATTTCATTTCAATATAGATATATGGCAGATTAGTCCAGGGTCAGTTTAACATATGAAAGATGATTCCAGTTTCCATTTAAATAGAAACACATTATGAGAAAGTCCACTTTTGAGCTATTAGTGAGGAAACATCAAAGTCCCAAAACACTGCATTTGGAATTTAGTGTATAAAACCGTTTTAATTTCTCAGAGCCACACCAATTCCCTTTCTAGCTCACATGCAACATCCTCTTATTTGGGTCCAGATTTTGTAAGGAAATTAAAGTGCCATACTGGGAATAGGCCATATCAGGAGAAATAGATGCAATGAATGTCTCCAGATAAAAAACAATTAAGGATATTAAATTGATTAAAGTAGATCAAAGGGAGTTAAAATAAAAGGGATAAAGAAAAACAATATTCCCAAGGACAAATAATTTGGGAGTGAGTCATGATCGCCCTGGAGGGAGGAAAGTGGGTGGTTCCATGATAACAGAGCTTGACATTGCCAAAACTCAAATGAATTTGCTGCACACTGTTCCAAATAAGTTAGAAATCTGACCTTGATGCTGCTTATTTCTCATGATATCCCTAAGTAGATGGGTGCTGTTATCTCTCGCTGCTCCCTCCCCCCTTTCTCTCTCGCCCCCTGCCACACACAGACAGTGTTCCTAAAGCAAAAGGAAGTTGAAAGTCATACAGAAAGTTGGTGCAGGAAATGGGACTAGAATCCATGTCACGATGGAGACTAATCTATGTCTACGCTAAGAAAAATGGAGGGAACTTTTGTTATTAGCAGTAGATACAGATTTTATTGTTAGGCCCATAGCCACATGAAACTGTCCCACATTGGGATGTTCAGAGACTACGTGTCAATTATAAAGACCAGTCCACTCGTGGTCAACAATCTCAATTTCCATCGAAGCTCCCCCCTACTATTAACAGTACATTAGTGGGCACTGGTGCCATTATTATTATTTGCGAGGGGATTACTGCTGGGTAATGACCCAATTACACGAACAAGTGGCTACTGCCCACAGGAAGCTCTGTGAAAAGGGACAGTGTGAGAATCAAGAACGATCCCTTGGGCCCGGATCCAGTAGACATGGTGCTACCTGGAAAGTGTCTTGTTCCAGTCACTGCTCTCCCTGATCAGGAGTCCCTCCATGCCCCTTGCGCTACGGCCCCAAGGCGTGATATCTGTTCTGTGGAGCCCATGCTCCCTGAAGCTGGGACACATTGTTCTATGGAGGTCTTCCATGTACCCTCCTGGTGGTAAGGTTGGTTGAATTTTGGTGTTTCAATGAGGCTGAGAGGGAATTCTAGACACTCGGGCTTTGTGGTCACGTGCCCTGGGAGGAGGGGAGAGGAACTGCTGTCCTAGTTACTCCCGTAGAGCACATTGGTGTGGCGGGTCAAAATACGGCAAGTTCCCGGGAAAATAGTTGCCTTTCAGATCTAAACAATATCATTTAAGAGAAAAGCCATGATGACTTTAGAATCTATGTTTTTACATATTCATACCCTTGGAAGAAAGACTTCTTCGTACGGGAGGATGCCGTGGATGTCTTCAGGGTGCCCATCAGTGGTAGACATGCCTAGCAGTTACTTCGCGGAAGTATGTTCTAATCGCACTATAAAATTTTCAACTTTGCTCTACCAAGCAGCCTTGGATCTGCCAGCACCACCTATGTGCAGTCAGTTAGCAAATCCATTGTTTTTTTTTCAACCGCCATTTATTTGGGCATTCTTCCATAGAGGTACTTAAAATTTAACACCCATTATAAACCATAACTCTTGAGGTAAATATTTTCTTCAAATCACTTAGGAAGAAATAGAGCTTTAGAATATACAGCTAGTTCATGGAAAGACTAGGGTTTAAGCCCAGCACCATCTTATTTCTTAAGGTGAGCTGCCCTCGAATGGGTGAGACTGTAAGGAACCATATTAGAAGTGCCAGACTAAGTTATTCTTGTGTTCTTGTGCAGAATAAATGCCCCTTGCAATAATACTTCAATAATTTGAAGTAACAAGACACACTCTTACCTCTCCAGTCCCTACTTGTTCTTAGTCACACGTCTTGCCCTCCATCCTACTTCCTCCCTTGTCTTTTGCTCAATACACCTTTCCCCAGCTGTCTTGAAAGTTACTCACATTCAGCTGCTCTCTGCCTTCATCACTACCACACTTGACCTGTCGACCACCATGGACACAGCTGTAGATCGAGAGGTGTGCTATCCTTTTGGTTAGTGCTGAGGTTGAAATTTTAGTGAGCCAAGCTTTTGGGGTTTGAAAACAGGTGCAGAGTTGGTCCCCTCATAGTGGCTTCAAGTCCCAGGATTCTCACTAATGCCCGAGGGCCAGTAGGGGTTTGTAATCTTTCTCCGTGATCAACTTCAGTTTACACTTTACACCCTTTTGCAAGAGATTGATTTATCAAATCCATGCAGCCCTTTGTCTCCATTCTTGCATAAATTCAGTTTTTGATTTAACTGATTGCTTTCCTAAAGTTTGGAGCTTTAGCAAGAAAACCTCAGAAAGGTGTCTTCATGTCTCCGTTATCTCTAATCCCTAAAAGAGTCCCTGACCTGAGAAGTTGCTTGGTAGATTTTGGTGACTGAATATATTAAGTTGTGAGCCATCTACCTTCAGTCCCTGGACTGCTGTGGGATTCTTACAGAACCTTGCACTTTAGGGTTCTTGATTTCCATAGTCCTCCCCAACGTGCCTACAAACTAAACCAGTGGAGCTATTCATATGTTACAGCATCCACCCAGGCTTCAAGGTTTTCTGATTAAAAGCAACACACCACCACCTCTTTCTGTGGTTTCATAACTGACAGCCTCAGGAACAGACAAGGAGAGCCCCACTTCCTATTTTAAGGAAGCATCAGCTTTTCAGAGATATTTTAGTGAACCAATATCTTTACAGAAGCAAAAGGTTCAAGTGTTATTTTCTGACAAAATTTTTTTTAAATAAAAGTACTCTTGAAGAGCTAAGGTTGTATCAATATGTTTGTGAGTGTTAATTGAATATAAATGTCTTTGGGGAAAGGTGAAGAAGGTAGAGGATTAATAATGAGTGGAGGGGAGGGAAGGAAAGTAGAGGTTTGCACCAGAAGTCTCTAAATGGCAAATATCAAGTGGCATGTGTAGAACGGGACGACGTCAGAAAAAGTCTGATATGCTGGAACAAGTCAGCCGTCGGTAGACAGTGTTGAACGTTTAATTCTGTTATTACTACTACCACCGTGATTACCCCACTGTCGCTGTTAGTACTTCTGCCGCCACCACGGTGGCTGGCTGGCAAGATGGTGGGCACACTGCTCAGTGCTATATTCATCTTCTCCTATCATGCTCACGATGCGTGGATTATTAGCGGCATTTTGCAAAGGGGGTTTCTGGAGCTCTCCTAAAGTCACAAACCTGGAAGCTATCAAACTGGAATTTGAATTTAGTTTGTCCAAAAAGTGAGGGATCTTTCTACTGCACCAGAAAAATTACACAGGTGACATTTTTACCCCGGTTTTCACTTTGTCAGTTATTTTCCCCTCTACTTTGCCAAAATACAGCACAGCTCTTTTTGATTTTCTTTCCCCATTTTTAACTTCATCTTCCATCTTACCAAAACTTAACTTCAGAGGATATGAAATCAGTTTTACTCTGCATATGTCTCAAAAACACAAGTGAGTCCACGGGGCGCCTGGGTGGCTCAGCTGGTTAAGCGACCCACTCTTGATTTCAGCTCAGGTCATGATCTCAGGGCTGTGAGATCGAGCCCTGCGACCAGCTCCATGTGCTGGGCATGTAGCCTGCTTGAGAGTCTCTCTCTCTCTGGCCCTCCCCCATCTCTCATGCTCTCTTTCTTTCTCTCTCTCTAAAACACTCCAGTCCATGTGTATATTCAGATAATGAATCAACAAGTAGAAAGAACATAGGATTTAGAGTTGTTAAGACTCAGGTTAAAAAACTCTAAACCTCATGTTATTTCAAGTAAAAGCCTCCCTAGCCCCAGCTTCTGTATTTGTACAGTGGGGCCAAATGCATTTGCTCTGCCTGCCACATGGGGGATTGCAAGGAAAAAAAATGAAATCCCATCTATGAAAGTGATATTTTATTGGACAGGGCTATGCAAGGTAATTTTACATGGGCTTATTTAAAAATTTAATGACTAATTATGGGTTGAAAGGCTTTGACTTTATTTATTGAATCTCAGCCACGAATGAAGAGGTGAGGAAAGTATCTTAGGTCGAAGGAGTCATTTCTGATACTTGGAATCAGAACAAGTAGCTATTGGCCTCTGCTGGGTATGCAGAAGCACACCTGTTAATTAGGCGGAACGAGAATGCTTGGAGCAAGGACTGTGGCAGTTGTCACGTTCCAATGCTCACACTCTGCCGGGTCAGCATGAGGCTGAGCCTAAGGGTGGCCCTCACTGCCACATGTCGTTGGGTGTCCTGAGGGCCAGCCGGTTAGTGCTCTGCTCCTTTAACTGAGAAACTGGGTAAGAACACATCTGAGCAGAGTTCTCTAACTGTTGAGAGGATAAGAGCTGTAGAGGCTGTTGGAAGGGGTGCTCGCAACACTAATAAGTTAAAAGTGACTTTCAGAAGCATTTCTACTTTAGGACTCATCATTTGGGGACTTCCGTTACAGCGGATGAATCATGGCTTAGGACATAAAAAAAAAAAAGTGCAACTCATTTTCTTTGAATGAAGCGTATTTAGAATCATCCGCAGGATAGTGTCGGCAGTGTTTTGGCTGCAGTCACTCACTCCACAGAGACCCAGAGATGCTCTTGCGACCACGGGCACAAGTGCATACCTTATGCGCACCGGGGGGCGGGGCGGAGGGCAAGTAGTGTAACGAGCAGCATAGAAATAAACATAAAGAGAGCAACAACAACAAAAAGGTGATCCTGAAAACACTCAAGATAGGTAAGTGGGAGCACGATATCCCAGTGGCGATCTCACCAAATCGTCTCACTACCTTCAGGTTACAAGAGCATCAGTCTCAATTATAATCTGTGAACACAAGCAGAGGAATTTTAGCAAAGGAATTCCCCGGGTTTCTACTTCACGTTCTGATTCAAAATCAAAATAAAGAAAGATGGGTCTTTGTAAAAATGATGTGAGTATAAGAAACGCTAAATATTGGAATTCTGGTATTTTTTGTTTGTTTGTTTCCTCCCCTGTTTGTTGTCCCAAACAATTATCCACCGTAAGCTCCTTGAGGCCAGGGTCCATTTCAGACTTGTACCTGTATGCAGAATCATCTGGCTCTCCGCACCTCACCACATAAATGATATAGTCTTTTAAAGGCCCTCATGGCACCTTGTAACTCATTTTTCAGAGTTGCTTTTTACATATGGTTGTATGATTACTTGGGGACCATCTCTCTATCGGATGGCATAAGCCGTTATACCAAGAGATCACATCATTCTTTCTCATCACTGTATCCATAGTGCTTAACCCAGCTCCTGGTACATGGTAGATTCTCAGTGACTATTGTTTTGTTGAATGAGTGATACACGAATGAACACATGGATGACTATAGACATTCAAGGTTTATTGAATTGAACTGGAAAAATTTTGTATCACATCGCTCTGTTTAATATTTTTATATAATAAGCTTTGTTGGCCATTTCACAGAAAGACCCATGATATGAAAGTTAGCTCACACTGGGGAGCCTGGGTGGCTCAGTCAGTTAAGCGGCCGATTGGTGATTTTGGCTCAGGTCATGATCTCAGGGTCATTAGATCGAGCCCGGAGTCAGGCTCCGTGCTCAGCAGGGAGTCTGCTTCTCTCTCTCTGCCCCTCCTCCTGCTCATGCATGCTCTCTCTCTCTAAAATAAAAAAAATTAACCTTTAAAAAAAAAAAAAGAAGCTCACATAAGCGAATTAAGCGGTGACAATATGTTTGCACATGCTAGCATGAGAGATGTCCTTTTGCTCTGAGACGGCCTTCTCAAGCTCACATGTGTTGGAAACGTTGAGAGTTGTCTACCTAGAGCCATTTCCATCCCCTATTAAGAGAATGATGATTTTGTTTGAAGAGTCAATGAACTACATTCTTTTAGGCACTTAGATTATCTAGTGACTACGGCTGTCCGTGTGACACAGTCTCATGTCCAGTAAGATGTGGGCACAAGTGTACGGAAAGGCTGTCCCTCCAGAAACAGAGAGACTAAGTCTTTATTCAAAGAAACCTCACCAGTCATTTACTCTGGTTTTGTCGTCCGCTTGAAACATGGACTTCAGGCTTGGAGACAAAGGAGCCATTTTACGACCGTGAATGGCAGCATGAGGGCAGAGAATTACATATTAAGGAAGTCAGAGGAGAGAGATGGAAAGAGCGTGGGTGTCTGATGCTATCAATGAGCCACCGTACCAGCTCTGGACCGCAGCCCCTGCACTCCCCGTTTATGTCTGGAATACATTTCTCTCTCTTCAAATACATTTCTTTCTCTTTGCGCGACTATGCTCAGGCCTTGTGTCGCCGAATGAATGAATAGAACAACTAACCTAATAGACTTTGTAGACTTTCGTGTAAAGTCATGACATTTTAAGCAATCCCATTGACTAACACACCAAATTAACAAAATAATTCTTACCACTTACAATAATTACGCATTTTGGTGAAATAAACTTCACAGTGTTTTCTCAAGATTTTTATCTAATTTAAAAACATACTTGTGTCCATTAAAAATATTTTCTTTCCCATCTCTTCAGACTGCATATCCAGGTGGAATTTTCTGTGTAATTGGCAGATTTTTTACTTTTTAGATTCTTTAACTGCAGGATCCAGAAATATACAACTTATGCACTAAGTGCATTAAGTTGGTAGAAATTGATGCCTTCATTAGGAAGTAAATATGCGTATCTGTGCTGTATTCCACAGACACAGAAGTTGCAACTGCAAGAGAAATATGTACACAGTTACAACACGATAAATCTCTTTATTATGACTACGGCTCTCCATCAATAACTTTCATTTATATGGAGAAACTTTTAGACTCTCAAGATAACCAAATCTGGATCAGAAATGAAAGGAAAAACATAAACACTACTCTTATCAGAAAAAAAGGATAAGGACAGCTACAAACAGTGCACAATCAGATTAGCGGTATTTTCTAGGAAATAAATGAAAACGCCTGTAAAACAGTGGAAACTTGGAGCCCACTCTCGTTTCCCAGTCCCCCTGACCCTGTCTAACTCCTCTCCCCTCTCCCGCACCCTGGCGCATTGCAACATCTCTGCTGACTTTGCCACAAACAGAAGAAGCAAGTTGTTTACTGGCATCCGAAGCGATCCTGGCAGCACCTAGCACCCATTCTCCAGGCTTTCAAATGTGTAGCATTGATGTACGCTGGATACGTCAGCACTGAGAAAGTGGGAGGCAGAGTCATGAAGTTATGATGCGTGAAATTGGAACGGACTTGGAGAAGAAAGGGCAGGGGCAGCGTGATAAACTTGGTGTTGCATTCCCTGGCCCCAGAATTCTCCCTCCTTCTCCACATTCAATTCTTCTTTCTAGCCATTTAAAATCCTGCCCATACTCCCGTCTGGTATGTCTAGTCTGTGTCACCACAGGACTTGAGCTCACCAGTAACGGTGACCATGATAACATACACCACTCTTTGAACATCTAACCATATTCCACATACTTCATACTTGTGATTTTCAATCCTCATGAACTTTCATGGGAGATTTATTCATTTTCTATTAACCCACAAATTTATCAACTTAAAACAACTTGTATTTATTATCCTACAGTTTCTGTGGGTTAAGAGTCCAGGCAAGCTTTCAGTGAGCTCTTTGCTCAGGGTCTCGCAAGACCACAGTTAAGGTGTGGGTCAGGCTGCCTTCACAGCATAGCTGTTTGCTTCTTCAAAGACTGAGGAGAGTGTTTCTCTACTCAGGAAGGACGCCGTCTCTGTTTTGAGGTCTTTCACCTGATTAGGTCTGACCCACCTTAGATGATTTCCTTTTTTATTAACTCTGAATCAACTAATATGGGACCTCGATCACATCTGCAAAATCCTTCCACCTTTACCATACAACGTAACCTAATTATACAGTAATGCTCCTCATATTCACAGCCCTCCCCATCCCATACACACTCAAAAGGAGGGGATCATACAGTTTTCCAGGTGGTAAGAATCTGGAATTCTCTCTACCACAGTCCACCTTCTCAACCCCAAGATGTACATTCCTTCCTCATGCAAAATACATCCAAGTCAATCTGTGAGGCACATCTCCTCAGGCAGAGTTCTTTCCCTCTAAGGAAACAAGGTATGTGTCCCCTACATATTATTATTAGTAGTAATGGTAGTAGTATTTTCAGTGTACAAATCAAAGATATGAAACCCAAGGGAAGATGAGCGTCTCAACACACAGAACTCTGAAGTCATCAAAGTCCAAGTTTATAAGTTAATTCTTGCCATCGCTTCAAGGTATCACTCCACACAGTTTTGCTTTTCTCATTTGCGATCATTGTCCCCTTTTACAAACACTCAAGAAGAAAACATACCGCCAGTGACTATAAGAGGAGATGGAAATGGCTAGCTCACTCCTGGTAATTTATCATTCTTTGAATGAACATAAGTAGAAATATTTTAAAATCCTTCAATATTTAGAAATATTTTAACATATGTTAAATGGTGTGTAACTTTGAGAATTTTACAAAAATAAAACAACTTATTTCTTTAGTCTATACACTTCTTCATGTAATCCCAGCAGCAGCTTTAATCAAAATAGTACCCCTGGATATATAAACACTTCATGAACTCAGCTGCAGTTTAGTGAAGGACAGTTCTTAAATTATATCTCTGATCATGTCGTCTGCTTGACTGAGACTGACATTCAGACACATTTTGATTCATTAGTGCTAACTTAGGCAAATGATAATTATGGTGGTTATTTCTGGGGTCCTCAGCACTGAGGGTTGTCTCCAATGGGCCACAGAAAATCCCAGAGCCTCAGTCACTTCACTGCATCTGTTGGAAAAGTAGACATTAAAAGTTTTATCAAATGCATTGAAAACCTCCAAAGGGAATAATGATACATATTACTGAAGTCACCTCTTTTGATTATCATCTTCTGAGATGTTATTTATATGAGCTAATGTAGCATTCACTGTGTCTAAATAAAAAGCTTATTTCAAAATATAGGATGTGCATTATTTTAGTCTGTCCCTTTGTATCACACCTCACACTCTTCTATTTTGTATATAAGGTATGAATTTCTTCCTTGCACAAAGGGAGACAGACTTTCAGTTGTAATTTAAAAACTAAGGTCTGGTTTCTCACTGACTGAATCTATGTATTCTATCATAGAATTTTACATGAAATAAAATGGATGACTAAATTAAATGCATTCTAAGGAACAAAAGTGACATTGATACCAATTTCTCAACCTACGTACTGGGGAATATGATTGAAAAAGTTCTTGTTAGTTTTAACTATTTCGATACCAGTTTACTTTTCAGGCCATTCCTGACTGGTGTGAGTGTGTGTACATATCTGCATATATGTTGATATCATTGCATCCATATATAGATACGCACATATAGATATGTATACAGACATAGATATACCACAATGATACTGAGTATCTTGAATCTAATACCTATTTATCCCTGAATTGGGCGCCTGGGTGGCTCAGTTGGTTGGGCGACTGCCTTCGGCTCAGGTCATGATCCTGGAGTCCCGGGATCGAGTCCCACATCGGGCTCCCTGCTCGGCAGGGAGTCTGCTTCTCCCTCTGACCCTCTTCCCTCTCATGTGCTCTCTCTCTCTCATTCAAATAAATAAATAAAATCTTAAAAAAAAAAAAAGCATATTATTTATCCCTGAATCTTTTGGTTTGTAAAGTCACATTTCTAGTTTTCTATAATTTAATTGTATTTAATCATCACTACTAACCTTCTTCCATAGCCATTTCAATGACCTCGAAATTCTAAAATTTTCTGTCATTCCTTTTTTCTCTTTTAGTTAAAGGTTGGGGGGATGGCCTGTTAAATAGGAAGCAATACAGATATGCTGCTCTACGACACCCCTGCCCCCAAATTATGATAATATGACGCTTAAAATACCTTTTATTCAGAGTCAGGGCTATACCCTGCTTTCTGGCTGTCAAACCAGGAAATCACCTATGGGCAGGTCCATTAGAGCAAGGAAATAAGAATCAGCGTTTCCAAGGCCAGTACTGCTGTACCAGGTGATAAAGCCCTTCAGGGCAGGAATCATGTCTCCTTAACCCAGTACAGAAAATATTTGGTGTACTTTGTAAACAAATAATCTAGATGATGGATGAGACTGCACTGTTAGGAATTTGTGTCATTAGAAGACGGGGCCACAGCAGGACAAGACGAGAAGCTTAACTGTCATTGTTCCTCTTCTGGAAAAACACAGGCTTCTGCTAGTAACGAAGCCAACATCCCAGGGCCTCTCCTGAATGAAAGTTAACTTTCTGCTATTTTTCTTTATTATGATGATTATAATGATCATTTTTGATGTTGTTATTATTAGCGGGGTTTTTTTTTGTTGTTTTTTGTGGGGTTTTTCGTTTTCGTTTTTTGTATTTTTTTTTTGTCCAGAGACATTTATACGGGACCACTACTGCCTTGTGATGATGTCCACACCTCATCTATATGTGAGTTTAATCAAAAGAAGAGAACTTTCTAGTTACTGAAACAGTACACATCACTCCATAGTCTTGTTTCAACAGTTTTACCTGAAAATACCTGCAGATTGGTTTCCACTGACTAGCTTGTTCCCTAATTAGCAGGTTTCTCCTGCAGGCAAACACCTGCGCCGTCTCACCTGCCAGCCCAGGCACGTGAGGGGAGAAAAGTCAACGTGTACTTTGCAAAAAAGACCCCAAACACACTTTTTTTTTATTGTTTTCACAACCACATATGCAGATTTGATATATACTGAAAGTGAAAAGTGGGATCAAGCATTCTCGCATATTTCTTCCTGGACAGTCAAAGGCAACCCAAATGCATTTCTCGAAAATCATTTAAAATATTAATAAAAAAATCATCTGCAGATTTGAAGAGATGAGTGGATTTTCCCCATTTGACAGCTTATCAGTAAGTTGTCTTTTAAAATGTTTTTTACCTGGGGAATGTAACTCGGTGATGATAGCCATGTATAATTCATAAAGGAAAATAGATTTAAATAAGCCTGCTCAGTAGTTCCGTGTGTGAAAATTCAACAAGCTCGTTTCTTTTCACTGTAACTGTAGTTACTTTTCCCCACGCAGGTTCCCCCATCCCACATTGTATTTACTTTTTGTATTTTGGATCATAATATAATTTGTTTCCAAATGTATATTTAAAGAAGGCAACTTTGAGTGACACAAGAACAGCACAGTAAATGAAAAGTAGGATGGTATTTTCATGTAAATCACATTTTATAAATATTTAAATTACTTTCTCTTGCAGAATAAAAGTGTATGAATACACTTTACATTTAAGCTACAAATTATGCTGAAGGAGTTTTACCTTGTAGAGTTATTGTTCACAACAATGTATATTAAATTTTTTCTGTTCTTACATAATTCGTCTAGACTTTTTACTGGCTGAGGTCTTGAGAAGGCCAGAGATAATCCATCTGAACCCGAGAAGAGTGTCATCACATGCAACAACTAAACGATCGTTTATTCATCCTCAAAATTTTAAAATTCGATACAGAGTGAATATCAAAGCCACATTTTTTTTGGAAGAGTGATTCCAAAATAGGTGACTTAGAAAAATACAATCTAATCTCACTAATTCTGATCCTGCTAATTTGGATTTTGCAATAATCTGAAGACGATAAATATACATTAGGGGAAAAAAGCAGTTATAATTTAAAAGGAAGAGCACCAACGCATCAAATCTAAGCATTTTGAATCCAAGGGAATGACATGGTGGTAAAATAAAATTATCATTTATTATGTGCTTAGTACATGTCAGGAATTGTGATAGGGTTAGAATATCACTTCTACGTCTATTCAAACGCTTATGGAGTAAATTATATTATCCAAATTTCTCATGATGAAACTACAGCCCAGAGAGGTTGATTAATTTTCCACCGGTCAGTTGACTGAAAGTGATGAGGTCTGACCGACTAGAAAATATGTGCTTTTAATTAAAAATTATTTTAATATATTTGTTTTCAATTTTTGTTTTGAACTACTAAGTTTCCTATGTAAAAGGACTTTTGTGTGGCAAACATTTTATTAATTGATATAGATCTATTTTGAATTATCATTTTCCATTACTTAAATCTATGTCTATATTTTGGTTGCTAATACAAAATGTACTTAAAAGTAATAAGGTTAGAAAAGCTTAATCATTCTAATTTCTTCCCCATTTTGTTTAATTAGTAAGTTTCTACTATACTGAAGATGTATCTCTAAAAATAATTTAAGAAGCAGAATAGTTATTAAATAAGTTTCATGTTCCATCATCCTAAATAAATTCTGCCCAAATTACTTAAAATTAGATTATTCTGCATCAAATTTGAAAAAAAATAATAAACAGCAAACAGAATTTTATCTGAGCACGTATAATTATCATTTTCCTATCTCTAAGGCTCGGATGATAATTTATACTACATAAGAAAACAAATAAATGTCTTTTAAGCGGATAGATCAGTATGCAATAGAACTCATAATAAAGTTTCAGGAATAGTTAGTTTTCAAAGACTTCTTTAAAAAACTAAATTTTGAAAACTTTGTCCTTCCCCAAATACCCTCAGGGTTTTTTTTAGTTTTGTTTTGTTTTACTGATTGAGATATTAAGGTTTGGACAAAAGTGTCCTATAGATAACAAAGCCTGAATTTTCCGTGTTTTTTCCCTACAAAACCAGACATCAAAATCAGTGAATTGGTGTTTGAAAATGACAATGTAATAAACTACTTTGATAAAACATGAGTAATTATCATTAGATTTCAAGCGCTGAAAAAAATAATTTTTTTCAGAAAACAAACTATGGTTATGAATATAACAGGTTCTAAATCGCCAAGACAACTATTGTCACCTTTGTTGAAAATCTTTGCGGGCTTTGCATTTGTACAGTAGTTTTTCAGGTGAAAGGTTTTGTTATTATAGATCTGTGCTGCTTTATATTTAACAAACTTGCTAACTTTCTAGTCAACAATGGTATGGTGATGAGACAGGAGAAACTGAACAATATTATGGCAGAGACCCAAAACAATAACGGCTTAAATAAAATAGAAGTTTCTTTCTTTTTCCGTCACATACAAGTTGAGCTTATGTAGCAACTTTGCTCTGCAAAAGTTCTGTGAGCCCAGACTCATTCTTCCTTGTTGCCCCACCATTTTAGGGAATTACCTTCATTTTCAAGGTCCAGGGTCATTACCAGGCCTACTTTCCAGACAGACAGAGGAGGAAAAGGGAAGGAAATGTCTTTCCACTCCCTTAAAAGTTACGATTTGGAAGTTGTACTTTTGCTCCCTTCCGCATCCTATTGGCCAGAACTTAGTCACATACCCTACCTAGGGGCAAAGAGGTCTGGGAAATTTAGTCATTAACTAAATAGCCTTGTGTCCTGAATGTTCTATCATTACCTAAGAAGTGGTGAATGTGTAATTTAGCTGTCTCTGCCATATACGGTATTTATAATGAAAGAAACAATGCCCACCTAAAAAAGAACACACACTGCAGTTGGAAAGATGGTGGTATCACAATTGTAGGTTCAGAAAAAAAATGCATTGATGACTTTTTTTTTAACTCTGTGTATGTGTTTTAATTAATAAACTAATCTTTAGAGCAGTTTTAGATTCACAGCAAAATTGAGTGGAAGGTATAGAAAGTTCTCATATACTCTCTGCCCCTTACATTTGTATTTCCCTTTACTATGCTGTGTCGTTATATGTTTGTCCAAAAGCATAGAATGGACAACCCAAGAGTGAACCTTAATGTACACTATGGACTTAGGTTGATAACAGGTGTCAATGTAGGTTCATCAGTTGTAACAAATATGCCACTCTGTTGTAGGATGCTGGTAATGATGACATTTTCCAAATTAATTAAGGTTACTTAATTTGCCAATCTCTTGCCTCTCAGCTCCAGATAAACTCTTCATTGCCCTGTTTATGCCTCCTAACCATTTCTCCCCGCCAGCTAGCACTGTAAAGCTTCTTCAGCAAGGACACCAAAGGGAACCTGCCTGGAGGAGGAAGTGGTTCTTCGTCCCAGTTCCAGTGTGTGCTGTCTCTCCACAGGCTCCCGCAGTGTGTGGCAAGCAGCAGGGCATGACATGCCCTTGAGCACAATCTTCCCTGACACCCAGAGGGAGGATCCCCAGTGTACCTTTCCCACTGAGAGATTCCAAGTGAGTTTCATGTGGTTACATCTCAATGGATGATTTCCCTCTGGTGCCTGAAAAGACGGATTGTTTGTGATCCCTGGTGGTCTGGAAATCTAGCAGACTTCTCCTCCATCCTCTGGGGCAGAGCCAGGCTCTCTCCAATGAGCAATGGATCTCAGCTCTGGCTACAGGGTCCTATTTTAGATTTGTTCTTTCCTTGGCTCCTCTATTTCAGCCTTAGGAGTAGAATCTGCTCTTCATATATTCTTGACTTATCTTTACTTCTTAGTCTCCAAACTTCTGCTACTCCAAACATCTGGTGTAGTTAATAAATTTGTATTTTACACATTCCTTGTTGAATTTACTGAGAAGATTCCCTTTCCTGGGTAGACACAATGAGGAAAGCCAGTCATATTAACACAATCGAAAGGGTTTCACCATCTCCTTTGTGAAATGTAAAAGGCAGTGGTGAAAATGGGGGCATTTATGGCATCCTTCCGTATCATTTTTGAGGTCTATGATCAATGTTAATGCTCAGATATTCTGAGGATTTGTCAGGAGAACATGCTATACGTATCAAACAAGATAGCAATGAATTGTTTATGTATTAAAACTTGGTGTGTCTGAAAGTGTTGAGAATGCGTGGGAATAGAACTAGTGTGGGTGTTTAAAAATCCAGTTATTGTGCTTTGATATTTTTCCTTCTTTATCAAGATCAGATAAAAAATAAGCCTTTAGAGTTCCTCCAAAAGTTGTGTTTCTTCTCCTACACTATACCATTTACACTTTAAGGGAAGAATATTCACATGCCATATAAGAAAAAATGTTTCATTTTGATAGGAAATTACCCTGTTTTCTGCATGACTTCATAGTGATACATTGTTTTAAATAGGTTTGCTAGCTGCCCTGTATCTCCCTAACCCAGATGGGATCTTTGAAAACTGTAGCTCTGGAAATGAATTTAGATATAAGACAGAAATTTGTTAACTGAGCTTTTAATACCAAGAAATATCATGTATTAATTTTTTTTCCCCAAAGTACCATTTGGCTTAGGAGACTAAGAACAGATGTGTCAAGTCCTTGAAGTCAGGTGTATACTTTAGAAAAAGCATTTCTTCTATCCAGTTACCATTCTTCTTGTTCATCATGTGTGTATGTTCAATAAAACTCTGAAAAATCACTATTTATGGACTTAAATGATTATTTTATAATCATTTCAAATATATATACATATATATATATAAAGTAGAAACAATCTATTTTGGATTTACTAGCAATTTTTGCTTTTGTTTTTGGCAACTGACAAAACATTTTTTACTTCAATTCAATTTTGTGTATTTCTAAAACTGTCATCTGAATGCAGCTTTGGTAATATTATAGGTATGCTGCAAGAACTGCTAAAATGTAGAGAATTTTACTTTCAATGAGTAATGTTTCATTGGTCATTTGCAGAATGAATCATATTTATTTATATTCTTATTTTTCTATATTTTGGACCAACCATCTTGAAGTTCTTAAAGGTTTCCTTTAGCAATTGTTAATAGGCCAAATTTTCTATCGGAGAACATTATGTAAATTTAGGCAAATCTTCATTAACTTTAATCAGAACTGTATATAAGTAGCAGAAGTTTAAATTAAATGAATTTTGACAATGAGATAGTTGTATATGGAAATTTGGACATATTTATAACGTATTTTCCCAATAGGAACTTTTTCTTTTTAAATTTTCATATATCATACATATCACTTAAGTATTAAATTCCTTATTTATTTATTTATTTGAGAGAGAGAGAGAGAGAATGAGCTGGGAAGGGAAGAAGGAGACACAGAGGGAGGGGATCTCAAGCAGACTCTGCGCTGAGTGCAGAGCCCCATGCGGGGCTCAATCTCACAACTCTGAGATCATGACCTGAGCCAAAATCAAGAGTCCATAGCTTAATTGACGAGCCACCCAGGCACCCCAACTATTAATTTCTTTTAAATGCAGCGTTCTTTTCTCTGAATTTGTTTTTTCTCCTGCAACAGATTCCAAACTATCTTTTCAAATTATTTCTCTTGCTTATATTTCACTTTGGTCTTTGAAGTCAATAAGAACCATGGACATGTGAAGGGTAGGATCTGGGTAAGGAATTCTAGGAAGCTGCTTCAAGTGTAAACACAGTGAGAATCATGAAAGGGATGTCTACAACCAATTATAAATCCCAGCATCTTCAGAGTATTCTTGCTAGGATGACTTATTTTTGTACATGTCTCCACATTATCTTGAGATCAGTAACTTCTCAATATATATTTGTGGAGTGGATGAAAATAGTCGAGATTTATGTATAGATCTTCCTCAACTTACGATGGTATTTTGTCTGGATTCACCCGTAGCATGTTGAAAATACAAAAAGTCAAAAATTCATTTAATACATGGAACCTACTGAACACCATGGTTTAGCCTAGCCTAACTTAAATGTGCGCAGAACACTTACATCAGTCTCCAGTTGGGCAAAATCATCTAACACAAAGCTTGGCACAACTTGAAAATAAAGTGTTGACTATCTCATGTAACATAATGAATACTGTATTGAAAGTGATGAACAGAATAATTTTAGGGGTACAGAGCGGTCGTCAGAGTATCGGTTGTTGATCCCCAGGATCACGGGGCCGACTGGGAGCTACAGGGCCACTGCCCAGCATCACCAGAGAGTATGTACCACATATCATTGGCCTGGGAAAAGATCAAAATTCAAAGTACAGTTTCTACTGAATTGCAGTGTTTTTCATAAAGTTGAAAAGTCCTAAGTCAAACCATCATCAATCAGGACTGTCTTATAGTGTCTTTAAAAATAGAGTTCTAGACTACCTCCTAAACTCAGAACGTCAAGAATCTGAGTCCAAGCCAAACCTTGAGACAGTTTTCAGTTGGAAAAGTATGAAAATGGCTTATGTCAACATCTAAAATTTAAGTCAACAGCACTGCAAAATTCTGACCAACAGTTAGGACTGAAGACACAAAAATGATTCTTGCCAAATGACAATTTAGATGCACTGCTCTGCTCTCTGTCCTCGCAACTCCTGTTATTTCTTGCTTCTTGTTGTTGCTCTGTATCTCTTGCATTTGACAAAAACAAAACTATCATAAATTTTAAACTGTTAATACGACACTCAGTCTGGAATAATAACAGCGATGTTCTACTTGATAAACTCAAATAGTCCAAAACAGCAGTTGAGATCAGAACAGAAATAGGCATGGTATACATGCATTTTTAATATGATTAGTAATAAATGACTAGTTAGTTAAACTGACTATTTAAGTAGACTCACACGAATACAGCTCAGCGTGCAGACTCAAGGCCTAAAGAGCAGGTGATAAACACATGTAGACCAAATAAGAAAAAAAACGTGCATTAGATAGAACTTCTAAGAACACCAAATTGTATGCAGATTTTTGTTGTTGTAATTTGGATGGACTCCAGCTTTTCTAGAAGAAAGCATTTGCTTACATATTAAGCAGTATGTAACAGAAAAACAGGATAACAAATACCAACTTTTTTTTTCTTTTTAAAGAAAAACGTTTAAACTGTTTTAACTGGTGAATATACATGAAGATGTTCTATTCAGTTATAGGTCTGATTCTGCTTTATAAAAGTTATTTTATTTATTTTTAAATTTAAAAAAATTTTTTAAGTAGGATCCACACCCAGCGTGAAGTCCAACATGGGGCTTCAACTCACTACCCTGAAATCAAGACCTGATCTGAGATCAAGAGTCAGTTAATTGGTTAAGCCACTCAGGCACCCCCATAAAAGTTCTTTTAAAATAAGAGTCGTGACTCAAAGTATTAGTATATACAATATATACATACCTTTTACATATGCTTTTAAATTTTTTTTTTTTTTTTTTTTTTTTTTTTTTTTTTAGTTTTGAAGCTTTGGGCAGATCATGGTTTGTTGAAAAGTCTGACATCACTGAGTCCAAAGTAAATGAAAAGTTATTTATGTGCCAGAGGACCCATACAGCCTGATTAGCAGGAACACTGAGGAAATCAATCTCAGATTAACTCGATTTTTATTTCAGCTTTGTGGATTACCTTCAATGCATTGTAAATCTGTATTCACGTGGAATAATATAGATATGTGTTCCACACAATAAAGTAATTCTCTCTTAGGTAAAATAATTCCACTCATAGAAAAAATACAGAACACAATCTTTCTTATAAGATCTCATTTCTCTTTATAGCCTGCTAAAAACAAATAACAATGCAACATTGAAAACCAATGCCTATAAAATGTCAACAGATGCATAACACAAAAAAAATAGGAATTAATCCTACATAATAGTTAGGTAAAAGGGTGGATAAAAAAATACTGAACTTATCTCATTTTTCTAGGGTAATCCTACTGAAATCTATTAGAAACACAGATTAATTGATACATGGTATCTAGACATCAGCTCTTTGAAGGCACCGAAAAAATGACCTTTTAAGGAAAAATAAAACGCTATTATATTTTTATGAAAATTGCTGAAAAGCAAGGCAATTTAAATTGTTAGTAAATTCAAAGCTAAAGAGCCTCAGTCAGACTTCCTTTGAAATTTACCCAGAAGATAGAATAATTGTTTCTTATATAGGTGGAGTAAACACTGAGGGCAGCAAAGTGATGGAAAAATATGAAATATGCCTTGTCACACTGAACCGAAAGGGAGAAAATCTCTGCCCCACCTGATTCTTCTTTTGCAGTTTATATGTTTATTAAACACAGACGTGGGAACCTCACCCTTCACTTTAATCTGGATACCCTTCATTAATATGGCTTTGTTATGAATCATTATCAGTACAACTCTGTTTTAGTAATGCAACGGAAAAAGAATGGCTAAACCATTGAATTTTTTAATTAGTGGTAATCCCCTGATATTATAAAGAGGTGGTCATTTAGAGTCAACTTTAAGTACTTTACGTATTAATTCAAATATATTAGTAAACATTTACTTGGCTACAAATCTATTCATCCTACACACCCTCCCTCAAACCTCAAGACGAAATAGTAAAATTCAAACTTAAAGTGAGAGAGAATTTAAAAACAAATTTTGTTTGCCTGTCATATATCTTGAATTGTCAAAATAGACAATAAAATAAACAGTCCTTGTATTTTATGTTCTATTTAAGAGTCGGGACAATTTGTCCATCTTCATTTAGTTCCCTGGGCCACACCAATGGAGCTTGGTTGAACATGCAGTAACTCATGTTGCCACTGGATGGCAGTGACAGCTTTTGTCTCTAAAATGCCCAAAGTGCCCTAGGTGCATTAGAGCGCCACAACTCTTTCCCAGGACATCAAAGTGTAAAAAGGCACTGGGTACCTCTCCAACAGCTCACGTTCCTTTTCGATCTCTTGCCTTTGGCCACTCCATCCTCAGGCAGCCAATAAAACTTCCTTACTTGCAATCACTTTTTACTAACATGATGATGTTCAATAGAATGCCAAGTTTGCAGAACGTAAAAAAAAATGAGAGAAAAAGGAGGTAAGAAGGTATGAAGGAAATACACATAGAGGACCCTTCTGCCACTGAATGGTGCTAAGCTTTCAGAGGCCATAATTTCTAGAATATGTTTGTTATTTAATTGCTTTCTGGCAGATAGCAAAAATATCCCAAACTTTCTTCACCATTTTATGTTTCAGATTACTTCTCATGACACACACACACACACACACCAGCATGCATGCATGTCTCAAATAATGGTCGTTGGGACAATTAACTGATGACAGTTCAATTTTCCAGAGTGAATTGGTTTGCAATTGACAATGAAGAAAAAAATCTACTTTGAAAAAAAAGTTTTTAGATATAGGTAAGCTGACAAAATTGTTAGGAAAAAAAATTGTAGAGTTAAAATATGGAAAAATCTGAATTTTCATCACTTAAAAGTCAATGATAATTATGAAGGTGTTAGATATAATCAGAGCTTGAAACAATGAATTAATTTGTTTTCTTAGAGAAGGAGGGAGGAAGGGCTTTTGCTTCTCAATAGCCTTGCTGGTTATGGATGGAGAAGACCTCAGATTACTTTTCTGATGAGTGGTTTAAGATGATTGTATTAGTCAAGTTAAAACGAAGAGGGATGAATTCTTTTATACATATATGGAATGAATCAATAGAGATAAATGTAATTATCCTTATTTCAGAGAACATACCTATTCGTCCCTAGGTATTCCTATTTTAAATTCTAAGAAATGTGGCCTATATCATGTTGTACCATTCTTAGTAAATAAAACTTAAAAAGTAAACTGTACAAATTCGCATCTATGGGAGGTAACAATTTATATTAAAGAAATTTAATATGTGTTTTTATTTGTTTTTAAAACTATTTTTATACCCCTTTGATGGAAGCTGAAATGGTTGAAAATATTACAGAAAAGCCACAGCAACAGCAGAAAACACCAGAATGGGAATTCTGGAGCATTTTATAATATGGTTTGAATTTTGCAAGCATCAGAAAAATAAGAAATTTTTAATTGCCAAATTTCCAATTAAGTTTTATTTTTTATTTCTCTTAACACAGAAACACTAGCTGAGTAAGAAAATATTCAATGGTAGGAGTTGGAATATAAAAGGGACTTTTGGAATCACGATTTAAAAAGGTATTTTTCATGTTGTGTGAATAAATTTTGTTACTAAATGGAGAGATATAGTTTGTATAAGTAGTATAGTATATATTTGTGTATCTTCAAAACCAAAACTAAAGATGGTTTCTTATATTCATATTTTGTTTTCTTCCCACAAGCACTCCGCCTACATGGAGCAAATACCTGTATATATAGCCCATAGTTAGAAGGCAGTTAAAAAAAAATCAAGCACATTTGAGGAGAGAAATATTTAAGAACCAGGGAAGGACAGGCTTCTATCTTTGCACAAATCTGTCAGATTCTCACATAAAACTATGGCACAATTCAGTAGCATTTGGAGATAATCTAAACAAATTTACTTAGTGCTCTCCGATAACCAGACTGTAAAGTAACTAGTTTCTGAAACTTGTTTCTGCTTCATGACACAGCCAGATCTAAGTGAATAGAGTCGTTGTAATGTGCTTTACCCTCCCATTTATTTTATTTTATTTTTTGAAGTAATGCATAGGTAGAATTTTATTACTAAATAACATGTGAGTATACAAAATGCATAATTGAACAGCTAAAAATAGTCCAAGAATGTGAAATACACATTTTTTGAAATGATAAAAATGTATCCATGAAAAATATAAAATGTTGCATGTATATACAATATATACTTCTCTATATATAACATAAATGAAAATTATCAAGTTGAGGTTGTACTGACCAAACTTTGTATGAAGTAAGATACATTTGCAGCATTGCACGTGCATATACAGATAATTCAAGCCAACATAATTCCCCTGGGGACCAGCATCCTCTCTCTTGACTGTACATATTGACTTATCGATCAAAACGCTTTAATAATATACCCTACTGTTCCACTTTTTATATTTTTTATTATGGAGTCTTAAGTTTCAACTTCAGGCATTTCGGGGGAAGTTAGTCAAAGGCTTTTGTATAAAAATCTTAAGGAACAGGAAATGGAAAGTGAAATCATGATAAATTATATATTAGTATCTATTTACCTTACATCTGGCATGTGACTTTAAAATTTCTGAGATAAATAGGTCTCCTGATTCCAGTGGAAACAAATATCAGTGTTTCAGAAACATTATAGGCAAGAACTGCTTCCTAATTTTTGAATACTTGGTTAGGCTATAAAAGACAAAGAGAGTGAAGGGTAACTTGAATTGTATATACATACATTCACATACACTAGATGGGACATGGGACTTCCGGGACCATCTAATACAGATCATGGCTATGTGGTTTTGTAGCTTGATATTTAAATCTGGGAGCTGTTGCTATACAAACATACCTAAATTTTGCATGAGGTGGCAGTTCCCCATACCTGTGTGTATGTCAATTAATACACAATGATGAAAGTCAGTTGCATGTAATATAAGTCATTTAGGAGTAGAATATTAAAATTTATGCCCCAATGGCGACTTTGTGTCTTGTCTACAAACAGCTCCAACTCCCCCCTAAAAGAAAAAAAGTACAGAAAGAACTCTTATGTCCTAAGATCTTAAAAATAAATGCAGTGCTCACTACAGCAGTGCAAATTCTAAAATTAGAACGTTGAGAGAAGATGCAAGGCCCCTGAGCAAGGATGACATGCACATTCATAAAGTGTCTTATATATTTAAATATGATGCAATTTTTTAAAAAAGATCTTCTAATCTGTCTCTAGCCTACAAAAGTTTTCAGATAGAAAAAAAGACACTTCTCAAAACCTGTCACATTTGTGAGTAAATATTTTTTCACCAAATCTGGACATTGTGAATATATGCATTTTACTACAGAAATAGTCATGAGACCATTAACTGGAACTTATTCCCAGAAATCTATGATGATTAATAAATAGATGGGTGATTGATAGATAATCTTAGGTGTGAAGGGGGAGGCAAGGGGACAATTTTTTATTAATGAAAGGTGAACCAAAAATTTTTATTGGGGAAAAAAGGACAGATTTTAGCCAAATAATAAAATCCTTAGACTTCTGACTCTAAACTACACTTAAATTCAGTATCTTTGTTATAAGGACTTGATAAAGGTATTGAAGTCATTGTTGGCTTAAACCTTTGTAATTCTATAAAATAGTTCCAAACAACTAAGCTTCAACGAACAAATATTTCATGTTTTCCACTTTATCCTGAAGAAGAGAGAGAGAAAGAGGGTTAACATTCACTGAAGGCTATTTGGTACCTGGTGTGAGGCACTCTACATCTATTATTTATTGGTTTGAGACAGGTTCCTAAGCTATTGAAATAAAAATTAGAATCATATTGCATTATTTCCAAATCACTGTTGAAATTATGGGAACTGTGCAAATTAGAAATCAACTTTAGGGACTGAATATGTGGGAAAACAAAAATATATTTTGTTTACTGGAAAAAAAGAGAAAGGAGAAGAGTGCGGGTTACATTTCCCCAATCTTGTTATCCTGGGCTGGGTGTGTGTTACACGCACAATGGTTGTCAGCAAGGGAAAGGAATCATGCCAGATAACGTTCTAGGAAAGTTTTTTAAGAACAGAGAAGAAAGTAGGAGGTTGGATTTTTAAAAAATGTACAGGGTGTTTTATGTTTTTAAATATTAAATATTTCAGAGATAAAAGGAAGAATTTAAATTCTGATGGGAGTAAGTGATAAAAGCCAGGCACATTCTCACAGTATTTAAGAAATGGGTATTCACATCGTGCCTTATATCGCCGAGCCTGTTTTCTCCATCCCCCCCTTCATGGTCCCCTAAGCATTGCTAAAGGGAAATTCTCAGTCCAATTAAATGTACAGACGCCATAATTTGCCTCCCTTCTTGCTTTGCCTTCTTAATACTTATTGCACTTGGTTAATATTTGTTCTCAGCGCTTTCCTCATTTCCTGTGCTGAATCACGTCTTCCCAAAATTCCACTTTCTGGAGAGGTCTCCAAACTATATCAGTAAAAATGTTTTTTAACTGAGCTCACTAAAAAGTTCACAGAAATCCTGCCATGATTTTAAGAATAGTCAACAATTCAGACGTGAGCACTGGTGGAAAAGAGCTGCCAAATGGAGAGCCCGGGTTCTTGACTCCATTTTCTTGTCTCACTTGTAAGTTAATACTCACTGATAAAATACTAAGATGCCAGGAAGCATATCAAGCATTTGAGGCAACAGAATGAACCGCCAGAAGACTGGCAACTGAAGAATCGTCACAAATACAGGTGTTGTATGACTGGAAGAAAATACCACAATGTATGCCTATTTTTTTCCCCCAATGTGGGGGCTTCTGCATCCATCAATTAAATGAGACTAAAATGCCAGCAAAATAATAACAAAAACAAGAATTGCAGATACTTACTAAAACTTGCAGACAAATGCATGGACTCTTCCTACGTAGAAATGGCCCAATTTAATGACTTTTAATGGACAATTTCAGATTCTATATTTTAAACATGCAAATAGGATTTTTTCAATAAAATGGGGATAGTAATGAGGAATAGAGCAGAAGAAACAAAGAAAAGTTTATAGAGTGAGAATAAAATCAGGTTTAAGAAAAACCTTGCTGTATTAAAAGTTCAGAGTAGATTGAATCTGTTCTCTTTGGGTGGCATTTTCTTCCAGTTATTTATTATTACTTATTATTTAGCTTAAGTCAGAATATTTAAACCTCCTATATGGTCACATCTTAAATTTATATCTATAAGGATTAAATACATTGCCATAGCTAAATACTACAGTATTACTCTTTAGCCTGTTACATAGAAGGACAAGCTCAAGATTGTATCAATGTTTCCTTAGTATTGACATAATTTAGGGCAGCTATCAATTCTTTTGGATTACCTTAATTTTAAGTGAAGGTATCCCCATTTTTTCCTACCAATATTCTTGTCTAACATACGAATTCTACTGGTAAAATAGATTAATCCAGACTAATATTCTTCTTAGCTAAGCAGAAATCTTAATATTGTCATCATACCCTAGGTGACCAAGAATACTTGATTTTAGCCATGTAAGAATGAAGGAGTATCCAAAAGAGCCATATTGGGTATTTCAAGAACGAAATCATGTTGAAGGCCGAGTTTGTATGAGGGATCCATTTATCTAGCTGTGTTCATGGCCTCTCTTCCATTGAGATAGCACTTTCTTTGTGGATCTAGTGATGCATGTTCACAAATCTGCCTCATATTATAGTTATGTCTGTACTGTCCATATCCTTCATTTCCATATCCTTCCACCAAACCCCACTGAAAACTTCCTTGGGATAAAATATCCATTTGTTTTTAGTATTATATTTCTCAGTTTCTTACAGGCATATATTCAGCATGCAACAATTATTTACTGAGTGCTTACGATAAGCCAGGCACTATGCTTAGCTAAGGGGATATAGGAAAGAACAACACAGGAAAAGCTTTTTCTTACATTGCATATAATATACCTAGAAAGCAGCATACAATGGACTAAGCACTCCGATTTTGTACTTAGGTCTGGGTTCAAATCCTGCTTCAACTCCTGTGAGTTATGCTCTCATGTCATGTCATTATTTCTGTTTCTATTTATTCATTAGTAAAAATATGGATAGCACTTACCTAAGAGGCTTATTGCAAATGCCAAATCAGATTACTAAAGTAACTCTCTTAATGTGATGCTGGGATATATAAACCTTATAATAAAAGGAACTTATATATTATTTAATATTTGTTAAATTGTGCCATTTTTTCAACAACAGAATTGAAATACTGTTATGACAGTGTTTAGGCAGAGATGATACAGAGCCATTGGGTAAAATATTTATGGCATATCATTGTTTTATTAATGAAAACTATACCACATATCTGCTTATTGATTTTGGTAAGAGAAACGTTTATGGGTTTCTTCTAAGGAATATTTCAATATTTAATTTTGCACTTTGTGAATTTTGCTGTTTATGCTTAAAAACTCTATGACTGCTCCAGAACCAGAAATATTGTGACTTATATTTTCATCTTTTCTAAAATACATTTATTTTATAAATTTTAAGCCTTGTTTTACTTTAATTTATATTAAAGTGTAAGATAAGGATCAGATTTATGAACTATTTTCCAAGAAGCCAACTATTACAAAGTTATTTGATGACTGTGACATTTGCTCATATAAAATTCATAATATATTCATGATCATACACTAAAGTTTATATCTACTAGGAATAAGAATTTTATTGTTACTTATAGTATTCATGGTATTACTTCTGTTACTACTTCTGTTATTAGTATATATACAGACTTATTTCAGTGTGAGCATCTGTGGGGTTTTTTTGTTAACCTTAAGCAGATATACTTTAAACTAATAACAATATACAACACAGTAATTTCTGATTCAAATATCTCATTCTTTAACTTTTCATATTATTCATCTTTACACGGCTGACGTGTATTTTTAAGTAAAAATTTCAAGGAATGTATCCATGTGCAGTTTATGTTTTGAAATCTGCAGATCTAAGCATGGAGGTCTTTCTGTTACTCCAGCACATTAACTACTTTGTGCGTGGTCAAAATATTTTTGGACCACAGTATTTTTTTCTCAAAACTTGGTTCTCATTGTTACATTATATCCTGGCACTCTGAGTTAACTAGAATCTGAAACCAGTGTGACTTCTTCTACTTTTTGCCCAAAATTGTTGTGGAATTTTTCATTTAATCTTGAAATTCAAAAACTTTGCCAAGTTCTTTCTAAGTCCCTTCATTCGTGTGTGTTAGGGGGAGGGGTATTTAGTGAACTCTTTGTCTTGTATACACAGGTAATGTCTCTTGGTGTCACATTTTCACTAAACTCCTGGAAAGTGTTCTCTTTTAATGAATGACTGTTTAGCTTCATTTGCTTTAGTTCATTCCAAATGGATGAATTATCCATATATTTTATTTTTGTTTTCTTTCTTCTACAGGACCTATTAGTATTACTTTTCTGTATTTTTAAAAGGCTGCCATCTTTATTAGTGATTTTTTTTCTACAATGTCAATTATGTTCTTTACCACAGCTGAAGTCAACTTTAATTTTTCCATCGTGATAGCTTCTTCTCTCCCCTATTCCTTTTATATCTTTGCCAGAAACATTTACATTTCAACATTTGCCCTATTCTCTTATTTTTCCCATTTTATATTTATTTGACATATTTACAACAAAGATTCTTTCTTCAGTAAAAACTGCTTTCAGTGGCTCAAAGTCAATGTTTTTTGTTTTTATTTTTTGAGTTTTATTTAACCTTGAATGCGGTAAAAATCTAACACTGTTGTTATGTACAAAGGGCATTATTCCCTTTGATGGCTATCGCTTTCTATCTTAGTGTTTTCAGAATCTCATAATCATTGTATCTGCTCTCTCTGGAGATATGTATCTGCCCCAGTCAAATTCCAGGATCAGGCAAACATTTAAATAGCTTGGTTCCACAAAAGTTATGGCAGAAAACTATTCTGTGTCTCTTGTCCTTCTTAGCAGATAAGTTAGTTCCTAGGGAATTTGAAGTATTTTGTAAATTCTCAGAATAGATTATTTTCAAGATTTTGCAATAGTTTTCTAATTCCTGTTGCCTTCTTTATAGCTGAGGGCACAGTGCTCCTTGAGCCTGTCCATTTTCAGTCCTGGACAAGGGAAAGTCATAGACTTTCACACAATGGAGACAGATAATGGTAAGGTCAGGAGAGGGTAGTCCTGACAACTTCAAAATGACAACTAAGACTTAAGAGGAGCCTCAGACTTTCTCATTGGCACAATGGTTTACAGTCTTTGTTGGACACAATTTTTCTGATGAAATCATCCTCTCTGTATTATAGTTTCCTACTTCAGATATTAAGACATAGATTAGCCTCTAATCATTTATTAACCAGCCTATATAACCTTTCAGTCCTTAGATTTAAAAATATTCTATCAATATTGGTTTCCTTTGCTGGAGTAATTTATTTTTCTGTATTTTCATGAGTATACCAGACATCTGGCACAAGGAGGTAGCTATGATTGGAAGATTACACCATGACTTTCTAACACAAATTTCAAAGTCTTTTGTAATAGCTAGTAATGCTCTTTACTGCCTGTTGATACATTTGCTTTAATGATTAAGATTTATCATGATATTAAAAAGTCAAATAATGTAAAATTTCATGCCATTCCCTTCCAGAAAATTTCACATGAATTGAATAGCTGATGATATACACCTTTAAAAAAAAAACTGTGAAAATAATTTTTCTTGAACTTTGGAGAAGTATAACTTGAAAGAAAAGTAGACTTTTGTTTTAAAATTCATATTTTTACAATTATGGAACAAATTTTGTGCAACTATATAGAAAAATATGAAATTCCAATTTAGAATTCCATCATGAAACTACACCATTCTAATTTCTCCATGCCACGGTTTGTTAATATTCCACAAAGTCCCAGGATGCAACTATAAGACTGCATTCAAATCTATGAACATGAGGCAGTCATGCTCAGCAGAGTATAACAATAATTATAATAGAGATTAAATAAAAATAATTAGAAAAAGTTCATCTAGTTTTGATGTATTAATTATTCTGACCCTGTTCTATTCAGAGTCTAATTATCTGGTTCAGTGAAAATGCCAAGATTTCTACGACTCATAAAAATTACATTCAAGTAATTATGTCAGCAAACTAAACAGTATTCATTTACCATGCCTTTTTATGCACACATTTGAATATGCTTTTTTAACTGTTTTTGCTCTTTGTTCCTATTCATGGGAAATAATACCTGTAGAGAAATTTGAAAGTCAGTTGCACTCCGAGCGTAATGTGCAATTCTTGCTAATATTCTTCTTTTGTAAGACTGCTGTAAGTCTCATATAACCTTTGTTTAAAAAACATGAATTAAAGTTCACTCTTCAGTTGTTTCAAAGAAATCTTTAAAACCTGTAGCTGTAGTTAAAAAAAAAAAAGTTTAAAGCAGTAATACAAAGCATCCCTTAGAAAGTTTGTTACCTTGGGTAGCTCAGAAGCTGACTAAAATAGGTCTCTATCGTTATTTCTAGTACCCTATTTCCTTCAGAGACATATTATGGCATCCTACACAGAAGTCTAGATTTAGAAAAAATTATATATGTGTATAATATCTTAAAGTCATCAGTAAAGTGATAATGTAGGTAAAGATTCCAAATCACTCAGCACTTTTAAGCCAGGAGAATTTTTACATCATTATAGCATAATGAGGAATTTCCTGATGCTAACGGCTAAGTAACTTCATGTGACAAAGACACAGAGTTGCACTGGTGAGGAATTCAGTTTCTATTGCATCCCTTATTATCTCTTTTACTGTTTTTAGTAAAATATTTGGTGGACATTTTGAGCAAAAGTTTGTTGTCTGAAGTATGCAGATTATTGCTTTACTTCTGTTTTATTCTTTGTGTGGACCAACAGACAGACACAAACATGTTCAATGTTTCAACAAACATTGAAAACATAATCTTCAATTACATTCATATTGGGAAGAATATATTAACAGTTAAGGTTTGAACGCTTTCCTTGGTATTCTAGTAATAAGATATATCTATACAGACAAATATGTATATAGTTATAGCCCATGTGTTAAAAGGGGAAATATGTGTTTCTTGGTTCCTAGTTTATCTTTCAGGCACTACAGACTAGTTGTAAACTTTATCCAAGACCGGGAAGGGACAGAAGGATCAGGGAGTGCCATTGAAATGGATGGAGTTGAAACAAAGATGTTAGAAAAATTTACATGAAGTGCATCCGCAGCCAAGGCCAACAGGCAAGTCTTTATCCTGGCTGTCACTGCTCTATGTTCATTTAACATGGAGCTGGTGGTGGAGACGCGTGTTCCAATGACACAATTCCATTGTGCTTTGTGTACCCATCAGAATGGCCCCGCTAGGAACTTCACGGTAGAACTTTTTCTTAGCTTCCACTTTTAAGCATACGTTGAGGTGTTGGTAAAACCTAATGAAATGCCCTAAGACATGATAAACTTACAGAGAAAATATCCTTCTTGCAATTTGTCAGCTGCCTTCAGTTCCGTAACATGTGCTGGAATATCGGGTGTTGGAAATCAAGCACTAACATTTTATAAGTAGCAGTCTGCATCCAGATTCTATGGAGAATGAGAATCTAACTTTTTTCACACATCCCTATCATCATGTATGCATCACTTTCCCTCTACTCCTGAAATAGCGGCATCATTAGGAGTACTAATTTTTGTGCGCTTTGATGGAGAGCATCTCATTTGACACCTGTTAAGCAGTCCCCTTGAGCACACACGGTGTTCTTATTTCTTATTGCTGAGAAATAGAAAATAAGATAATAATAACATACAATTATAATTCACCATCTAAATACATGGCCCGAACAGGCAAGTTTGGGAATAGGATTTTACAAAGGCTTCAGGGGAGGGATAGCTCATACTGTGCCTTCCTTATACCACTCGGATGAACAGAATTCCCCGAGATTGTCTTGGGGCACTCCCCCCTGAACTTTAATCGGCTGCTCCCCATGTGGTATATCTCAGGGCAATTTCTGGTAGCACTGGAAGGAGGGTTCTTGGGCACTCCCTTGCTCAATTTGTCCATTGTGTTCCCATCCTGCCCGCATGGAACCTGACCTAGAGGATAGAACCTGCTTAAACCTGAGTTCTAGATGCATCCTCTGAGTCCCCTTTTCTTCACTCTTGGTGAAACTATCATTTTGGAGCCACAGACATTGTTGTAACAGTCAAGTGTAGTAATTAGGACCATAGAGTCAGACTACATGCTTTCAAATCTTTTTCTTAACAGCTCTATGACCTTGAGCAAATTACTGATCTCTTACTGTTTGTAATGTGGGAAACAATGGCTCCGACTTCATACGTTGTTTGAGATTAAATAAGTGAATAGATATGAAGCTTTAGAAAAGTGCCTGGCAAAGAGTTGGTACTATGTAACTCTTAGCTATAAAATGGCAATACTATCTCACATCAAAAGCGTACTATTAATGGTTATTAGCCTTCCCTACTTAGTGATTCATTTAATAAACCATGCCCCAAATCTGCCAGACTTGGGTCTTGGTTCTCAAACAAATAATTTAGAAGGCCACAATTTTTTTTCTATGTCAAATGTGTGGTGTTTGCAGATGAAAAGCATTTGGATCTCAGATCATTATTCCTATTATATGTTTATGTCAACCTTATTGAGATATTCAATGGGATTTTTGTTGTAGGCTATGTCCACCCTTTATCCAAGGCAAGGGTTGGTACTGACTCACATCTGAAAGACCTCTAGTCAATACAAAGGAATATAGAAAACAAAAATAATCCCAGTATAAAAATTATAATTTTTATGTATAAATCCATCCAATGTAGAAGTTTGATGACGGAGAAAAGGAAATTTTTATAGCTCCCAATAAAGCAGGAGTTTTCTTTTCTGGAAATATGTCAACATGAATTGTATAGATATTTTAGGGGCTTTCTCTTGTAGGATCTCATCTATCTTACTCTCTTAGAGAACAGACATTATCTTCATCATGCAGGCGATGAATCTGATATTCAAAGAAGGTAGAGAATTCTCTGCCCAGTCAGAGAATTAGTAAGTGAGTAGTGAGTAACAGCACCAAGATTTAAGTTCATGGTTTCTACCCAAATGCCTATCAAAGGATAAACGGATTTAAAAAAAAGATATGGTATATATACACAATGGAATATTATTCAGCTATGAGAAAGGAGGATATTCTGTCATTTGGTACAGCATGTATGGACATTGAGCTCATTATACTAAGTGAATTAAGTCAGACAGAGAAAGACAGGCACTGCATGATAGAATTTATATGTGGAATCTTAGAAAAGTCAAGCCTGTAAAAAACAAAACAAAACAAAAGCAGTAAAACGATGGTTACCAGGGAATGGTAGGGGGTAGCCTGATAGTCTTTAAGGGTACAAACTTGTAGTGAGTACTGATTAAGTCATAGAGATCTATCTAATGTACAGTGTATTGAATATGGACAATAATCCCATACCATAAGTATGCAATGTGAAAAATACCATTACAACTGCAACCATATTACAATATGTAAATGTATCTAACATACTGTACACCTTAAATTGACACAATGTCACCTACCAAATTCATCCAATAAAAATACTTGTGTTTTCTAATGTTCAGTGACATTTCCCATTCCATAACTGACTATGCATTATTGACCTTCTGTTCAATGTCGATTTCTCTTCCATTCCATGCATTCTTCATCTGGTCGTCAAATGCCCTCATCACATGTATTTTAGAATTTCAAATTTTAGTCAAGCAATGCATCATCCTGGAATTACAATGCTTTCTCTTTGTCTTTCATGGTATAAGGAATTTATAAGTTTGTTTTTGTAATGGTTGGAATCATATCTCACAAGACCGTTTTCTCCTATCTTTTATAAGAGAGGGAGTAAAAAATTTTTTATTGACATAATACCTTGGTTGTTATACCATAGGCTTCAGGGAGGTGGTTTCGGTGTCTGAATGGATTTGCTGTCCCAAGATTTAGAGTTTGGAAGCTCTATAGATCTTATTTATTTTGACTGTATTAACTGCTGCCCAGAGGGTGCTCATGGCATGATCCATATACATCCATGTGCATATAGATTCCTAAAGGAATATGTGTTCGGAAGGAAACTCAAAATGGTAATGGTGAAGAAAAAGAGGAACATATAAAAACTCTGAACATCATTATTTTTAAAGAAGTTTTTTTTTTAATTAAAGGCCAAACATTTCAAGAATAAGAAGCCATATTAAAATTTTGCATAGAAAAATTAACTTGGATCTGTATCTAAGCCTTACATAAGTTTTAATAATTTCTATAAGGGAGAGCAAAAGCAAACCAAGATAAAAGTATAATTATCAATAATACATTTTGGTTATTCCAAAATAATTAGCAGAAGTAGATGAATTAATTTAAGTTTTTATAGATCACTATTTTAACGTAAAGGTGACCATCTGACTCATCTAGAAAGAGATAATTCACTTTCCTCAGCCTTCTGGCAAATGGGGGTTGGGGAAAAACTAAATTACTTTATGTAAGAAGAATAGCTTTCAAAAAAAATTTGGGGTGTTTCCAAACTTAATACATACATGGTAACAAGTATCAGAAACAGCAGAGAGAAGGTAATAGTAAAGGTATAATTTCCATCCATGAAGACAACACTGTAACATTTGGTTACTAGAATATTCTATACCAAAATCTCTAGAAGCACTGATTATCTCATCTTTGAAAACCTCAAGCCAGTATACTTCATATATGATTAAATACATATATTCAGAGTCATACTTCTATTGTGCTTAGGATGTATCTTTTCATATTGTGATGATGAAATATCTCTTGAGAAAAAATGAAAAGGTAAAGCAAAGACTCTTTTTAAGAAGATTAAAAGGAGAGATTTTGTTCATGTTCTCATAGTCAATGCTATGTCTTCTTTATCTGGACACATTAAAATTCTAAAGGTAAATGGATGTCAATAGAAATAATAGAATTTTAAATTTTTTGAAGGGTTGGAAGCAGTGAAATAGCAAAGAATAAAGATATCTAAAGTTAAAAAAATTCCTGGATTTATTAATTGAAGCAACTAGAGAGCAAAAAGTTTAAACTAGGAGGGAATAAGCATTTGAGGCTTTAAATTTTACCACAGCATCTTATGAATCTTAGACTTCCAACTTTTTCTAGACCTTAGATTCCTCACCTAAAAATATTAATGTACATACGAGACATTTAAGCTCCCTTCATGCTTTTTATTATGAAAATGTATTACATTAATATATTACATTAGTATTGGACACATTTTTAAAAATATATTTTAAAAATTCTCAGTGCAGAGAGAACAATGTCACTTTATTATGATGCAGGTGAAATTTTAAGTTAGTTTAGACAACATGATTCTTCTTCATCTTCCAAAGGAACACTTTTTGATTCCACAAAATGCTATATCATCTTAAAATAATTTTCTGGTATTTCCTTTATGAGCAGATCTTTTTTTCTAGTAATGTGTGGGGAATGGATGAGCCAGAGATATCAATTTCTCTCTGAATATAATCTTTAATTATGTCTTGCTTTCGGCTTAACCCTAATGAGGGAGAGGTTAACTTAGTAAGCTGGGAACTGATCTTAAAGTATAAATTAATGTTTTAATGCATTTCAAGGTTGTAGATCTTTTTTTCAGCCGGGAAAAAATAGACGTACTCCCAAGATATAATGTCTTATAACTTAACCTAGGCCTCTCATCACATGAGGTGCTGTAAATGCTTGAGCCAATTAGCTCAGTTTACCTCTTCCTAGCAAACTAACTCAGTGATGCTTGATTTTTATCTGTTAGAAAAGTTCATGTACCTGGAATATCAACAAATTACTAACACATATATCACATGAAATATTTAAAGTCTCACATCCTTCTCTTACTTTGTACTCCAGATACTCTACTGAAATAATTTCATCTTGTTCATATATGAAAATAAATGAAATATACATTCCTTTTGGTCTAATTTTTTTAATATTAAAAATATTAAATACACAGAAAAGTGTTAAGTAGTAAGTACTAGCACCTGCCCAAGCACACATCATCCAGATTTAATAAATGGAAACATTTTGCTATATTTATTAATTTCTTTTTTCTCTAAAAATCAAATAGTAAATGATCCAATTTAAAAATTGTCATCCTTCCATCCATATTTCCTCCCTCCCAGACATACCACAATGTTGAAGTTGATGCTTTTCTTTCCTATCTAGGTTCTTATACTTTTGCTTCATAGGCATGCATACATTATATGTGGTATTTTGGTATGTTTTTAAAATTGACACAAAGGATGCCATATTACATGGACGTTTTTGTAACTTGCTTTTTATTCCACATAATATTCTGGGGATGTATACATGTTGATTAATGTACATATGATTCATTGCTTTTAACTGCTTTATTACATTATAAAAACAGAAGATTTTTATTCCTTCCCCCATTGATATAATGTGATTTTCTTTCTGTAGTTTTTCTTGATTACAAACAATGTTCTACAGACATCCTAACACATTCCTCACTGTGTACATGTATACATTTTGTATGTGCAGAGTTTTTTAGGTTATGGACTCAGTAATAAAATTTCTGAAAGGTATATTGCCACTTTTGTTTTTATTAGATATTGTCAAATTCGTTTCCAAAATGGTCAGCTAATTTCCATCCCATTAGCAATTTATGAGAGATCCACTTGGTGTTATCAAGCTTTATCTATCCATCTATTTACTCAAGTAAATGATGTTTTATTCTTTTATTAATTTGTATTTTCAGAAAATTAAGTTTAAGCATATATTCATCTATTAACCACTGGTTCCTTTCTTCTCTGAATCTATACTGAGTATAGATGGAAAAGAGTAAGGGAGCAAGCCATGACGGTATCTAAAAGAACACTTTCACAGACAGGGAGGAAAATATATACAAATGTCTTCACGGAGAGTATTGGAAAGAGAAATCAGTGGAACCAGAGAGCAGCTAGCAGATGAATTCAGAGGTAAAAGGTGATTAGGAGTGTATACTGGGAAAGGCTTTGTAGACAATTGCAATGATTTTGACTTTTATTCTGAAGGAAATGGGGAGTCATTAGATGATTTTGAGTAAAACAGTGGCATGAATAGTTTAATTCTACTCTGGTTATGCAACCAGACAGTGACAAAGAGCAGAAGAAAGGAAACTAGAGATGGGGTTATTATAGAAAGTTAGGTAAAAAGATAATAGTGGGTTGGATCAGGTGACAAAAGTGGTAAGAATTTGAATATATTTTAAGACAAACCTAAAAAATGTATTGAGAGATTAGATGTTGGCTATAAGTGAAAAGGATGAGTCAAGAATGATCCGAGGTCTTTGGGTTGAGAAATAACAAGAATGGAGCTGCTGTGTATTTAGGTGTTTCCTGAGTTCTAGGCATTTCAGAGAACTGTAATATGCCAACCAAAATAGATACGGTTATAGTTCATTAAATGTTTGTAGTGGACTCAGAAAACTTCTGAACTTTGAGTAGAGACATGAAAAGAGAACTCCAATGAAGAGTCAACAGTTTCAGGAGAATTTCTGTATGTGGCAATGGGACATCAACCACCTGCCCCCAAGAACTATTAGGTAAACTGGGGGTGCAGGGGGGGAGGCTTATGTATAAAATGTGTTTGAAGTCACTGGAGAGCAACTGAGGGCTTGAGAGGCCAAGATTCCAAATGGTGGTGGCCCTATTCCTAGCACTGGTGCTTATTTCAAGGTATTTTCTGCTTCCCAAGCAAATGCTGATACTTTGAGATACTGAGCCAAAGTCATGAAGAGGCTGACAGGCTGAGGATCTAACAGCTCATTACTGGAGAAATAAACGTTTGGGCTTCAGGACAAGAGAAAGGGGTGTCATAAACACTGCAGGGGTTCAGTTGCACTGTGCAGTGCCCTTCCAAAGGAAGAAACGGTGAAATGGAAATAGAATAGCTCTTAGAAGGATTGAAACCCTTCTTTAAACCACCTTAATCTCTAATAGACTAAGTTGATTTGGGATTGCTAGTGACCTTCGTCAATCTGCACAAAGTAAAGGTAAATCCTCTCTAGGAGAAGGTAATGTAATCCGAGGTCTCACATTCTCTCTCTAAATTTTAATATATAATGGCCAATATTCACTTAAAAATAATAAGGCATAAGAGAAAAACAATACCTGAAGGAAAGCAGAGACAAGAGACAAAAGAAACAAACATATAGGAATCCAGATAATAGATTTATCAGATGCAGACAGTGAAATGACAGGGATTAATAGGTTTAAGAACTTAAGCGATAAGATGGGGAATTTCATTAACTATTAAAAATAAGCAAATGGAAATTCTAGAACTGAGAAATCAGTAACTCAAATTAACCTAACAACAGGAGAGTCTGATTTGTTAAATATGTATCCAGGTGGAAGCATACTAAGGCCAGGTAATACCAAAAAACAAAACAAAACAAAACAAAAACAAATAGAAGCATAAAAGACAAGGGGGTGTGATAAAAAATTAAAATGGCCTATTATACGTACAACTGGAGAACTGGAGTCATAAGAAGAAAGGAAAAAAGAAAACAGTATTGGGAAATATTTGAAGAGGTAATTGCAATGAATTTTCCAAAAACCAACAAAAGATTTTGAGAGATAATCTTGAAAGTTGGCATACATCAAGCAGGTTTAAAGATGATGAATTATAGTAAAATCTAGCACAAATTAAAGAAAATCAAAAAGAGCCAAAGAACATTTTTTTTTTTTTACTTCAAATGAGGAACAAGATTGAGGGCTGATTTTCAACCAAATTAATAAAAAAGACAATGGACTCGTATCTTCAAAGTGCAGGGAAAATATAATTCACAACTGAGAATTCTATATCTAGCCAAAGTGCCTTGCTAAAAAAAAGGTGAAATAAAGGCATTTTCAGACAAACAGAAATTAAGAGAATTTATCACCAGCAGACCTGTGCTAAAGAAAATTCTTTAGGTAGAAAGGATAATAATCAAGTAAAAAAGCACCGGGTGTTGTATGTAAGTGAAGAATCACTAAATTCTATACCTGAAACTAATATTGCAGTAATATGTTAACTAGATGGAATTTAAATAAAAACTTGGAGGGAAAAAAAAGCACAGGGATGCAGAGAAGAATGAAGAACATGTAGCGTAAATATGTGAGTAAAGCTAACAAATGATATAAATACTATAAAATAATATAATGCATTTATGGAATTTGAACTATGTATGGGAAACTAAAATATATGAAAGCCAAAGCAGAAACAAGAGGACATTAATAGAATTAGTGTTTTAAGGCTCTTGAAATACGTGAAAATTAGTAAAAATACAAGTTTATGTTGGCCTGAATAGATCAAGAATGCACATTTTAGTCTTTATGATCTCCACTAATACATCTGTGAAAACATATAAACTAATTATTAGATAGAAAAGTGGAATAGTAAAAAGATGATTAACTGAACAAAGGTAAGAAAGTTGGGGGAAGGGGCACCTGGGTGGCTTAGGCAGCTAAGGGTGGGACTGGATTTCAGCTCAGGTCATGATTGCAGTGAGATCAGGCTCTGTGCTGGGCATGGAGCTTGCTTGGGATCCTCTCTCTCCTTCTCCTTTTGCCCCTCCCCCCTTCTCACTCTTTCTCTTTCTCAAAAAAAAAAAAAAGTTGGGGAAAAATAAAAAGTGAGGAGAATAGAAAATGGTAATATAATAGATACTAAGTTGAATATGTGAAGAGTTAAATTAAATGTAATTAACTAAATATTACAATTAAATGGCAAAGATTTTTAGACTAGATTTACCAAAAAAAAAAAAAAATAGCTAATGCTTATGAGACACAAATCTATCAGGATGAACCAAGGTTAAAAATAAAGGACAAAAATACACGCTATAATATAAATAAAAACCCAAAAGAATCTAATATAGCTATGCTAACATCAGACTAAGTAGGCTGTAAGCCCAAAACCATTACTGGAGATAAAGAGGCACTTTATAATCATAATTATTGTTACATTAAAAATTATAATCCAATAGGAACATTTGACAATTTATAATTCATATACACTAATTGCACAGTCTCAAAATATATAAAGCAAAACTAAAGTTTTTAAAAGAAACAAAGGCGGGGCTCCTGGGTGGCTCAGATGGTTAAGCGTCTGCCTTTGGCTCAGGTCATGATCCCAGGGCCTGGGATCGAGCCCCGCATCAGACTCCCCGCTCAGCTGGGAACCTGCTTCTCCCCCTCCCTCTGCTTCTCCCCCTGCTCATGTTCTCTCTCTCTCTCTGTATCTCTGTGTCTCAAATGAATAAATAAAAAAATCTTAAAAAAAAGAGAAACAAAGGCACTATCTATTTAATTAAGGGTTTCTAATCTTGAATAGATGTTGAATTTTGTCAAATGCTTTTTAATTTTATACAATGATAATATTTTTTTCTTCATCCTGTGTTTATGATAAATTAGGTTGTTTTATGATTATCTGAAGAAACATGCATTCCTAGGATAAGTCCAGCCTAACCATACCCTGATTGTTGAATTACCATTTTGGGGTTTTGTTTTTGTTTTTACATATTTGCTGGATTAGATTTGCTAATCTTTTATTAAGGATTTTTAAACTGTATTCACGGGAGTCTATAATTTTATTTCTTCTTATATTTTAATTAGGTTTTATTAATAAGGCTTTGCTAATCTCGTAAAATGAGTTGGAAGTGATTATCTAGTAAAAATGTGTGTACGATTGGTATTATTCATTCCTTAAATGAATTAATCTTAACAGAATTTACCAGTGAAACTATTTGAACTTGGAGGTTTAATTTCTTCAAATTCCAAAAATATACTATATTATTTTATAGAATTTATATCGTTTGTTAGCTTTACTCACATATTTACGCTACATGTTTTTCATTCCTCTCTGCATCTCTGGGCTTTTTTTCCCCTCTGTATTATATAATATTATTATTACTTTTGTGGCATCATTTTTTTCATAAAAATTCAATTTATTTAATGTCTTGTTCAAATTTTCTACTTCCTTTGTGCTCGTTTTGTTAAACAGTATTTCTCATCTACATTTTAAAATGTATTAGCGTAAAATTGTGTGCTTCTTATGTCTACAATACCTATAATAACATTCTCTCTTTTATTCTTGGTATTAAAAATTTGTATTTTTTCTCTCATTTTCTCATCAGTCTTGTGAGTTTATTAATTTTACTAATATTTTTCAAACCACCAGTTTTTGTTTTATTATTTTACTCTATTGTTTTGCATCGCATTGATCCCTGCTCTGTTCTATAAGATTTCTTTCCTTCTGCTTATTTTAGATTGGTAATCTTTTTCTAGATTCTTAACTTAAAAACTAGACCACGGAGTAGAAACCAATCTTTATTTCTACTAGAAGCATTTAAAGATGTTAAGTTTTCTTCTGCCCTCCTCTTAACCTGCATTCTACACATTTTGATACTACATATTTTCATCGTCATTCAGTTCAAAACATTTTCTAATTTCACTTGTAATAGCTTTATTAACTCATGCATTATTTAGAAGTATGCTATTTGCCTTCCAATATTTGAAGACTTTTTACATATCTCTTGATTATTGCTTTCTTTTTTTTTTAAATTAAAGTATAATCAACGTACAGTGTTATACTAGTTTCAGGTGTACAATATAATGATTAAACAATTCTATACATTAGTCAGTGCTCATTAAGAAAAGTGTACTCTTAATCTCCCTTATCTCTTTATTTTTTTTTTAAGATTTATTTATTTATTTGACAGAGAGAGACATAGCGAGAGAGGGAACACAAGCAGGGGGAGGGGGAGAGGGAGAAGCAGGCTTCCTGCCGAGCAGGGAGCCCGATGAGGGGCTCGATTCCAGGACCCTGGGATCATGACCTGAGCCGAAGGCAGACGCTTAACGACTGAGCCACCCAGGTGCCCCAATCTCCTTTATCTCTTACACCCACCCCCCACTTTTTCTCTGGCAACCACCAATTTGTTCTCTATATTTAAGAATCTGGCTTTGTTTGTTTGTTTGATTCTTTGTTCATTTGTTTCCTAAATTCCACATATGAGTGAAGTCATATGGTGTTTGTCTTTCTCTGACTTATTTCACTTTGCATTATACCCTCCAGGTCCATCCATGTTGTTGCAAATGGCAAGATCGCATTCTTTGTTATGGCTGAGTAATATTCCATTATGTGTGTATGTATATATATATATATATATATATATATATATATATATGCCAAGTCTTCTCTATCCATCAATCTATGGATTGACACTTGGGTTTGTTCTATATCTTAGCTATTGTAAATAATGGTGCAGTAAACAAAGGGGTGGATATATCTTTTCAAATTAATATCTTTGTTTTCTTTGAGTAAATACTCAGTAGTGGAATTAGTGAAACATATGGTAATTCTATTTTTTATTTTTTGAGGACCTTCCATACTGTTTTCCACAGTGGCTGTACCACGTTGATTCCCATCAACCTAAAAACTCCTAAAAGAAAAGATAGGCAGGAATTTCTCTGACATTGGCTGTAGAAACACTTTCCTAGATATGTCTTTTCAGGCAAGGGGAACAAAAAACAAAATTAAACTATTGAGCCTACACCAAAATAAAAAGCTTTTGCACAGTGAAGGAAACCATCAACAAAATGACAAGTAAACCTACCGTATGGGAGAAGATAATGCAAATGATATATCCAATAAGGGGCTAATATTCATCATTTCTTTCTTACTGAATTTCATTGCAGTAGAATAACATTATCTGTAAGAGTATAATCTAAATCTTTGGAAATTTATTGTGATTTGTGTTATGGTCCATCATATGGTCTAAATCAGTGAACATTTAATCTGCATCAAAAATGATGTGCATTCTGCAGTTGTTTGGTTTATATTTGAGAAATTTCATTTAGCTCAAGGTGATTAATAAATGTGATTCGGATCTTCTGTATACTTACCAATTTGTTATCTCATTCTACAAATTATTGAAATAAGAGTACTTAAACTATGAGTATGGGTTTATTTCTCAATTTTTGCTTCACGTGTTTTATAGCAAAATAATTAGTTATTAGTCATTTCCATATTTATGATTACTATGGTAACAAATTATTGTATTATTATCTCTTTATCTCATATTATTCCTTAACTTAAAATAATATTTTTTATGGGGCGCCTGGGTGGCTCAGTCGTTAAGCGTCTGCCTTCGGCTCAGGTCATGATCCCGGGGTCCCGGGATCGAGTCCCACATCGGGCTCCCTGCTCCGCGGGAAGCCTGCTTCTCCCTCTCCCACTCCCCATGCTTGTGTTCCTGCTCTCGCTGTCTCTCTCTCTGTCAAATTAAAAAAAAAATAAAATAAAATAAAATAAAATAAAAAAATAAATTCTTAAAAAAAAAAAAAAATAATATTTTTTATGTTAACAGACCCTTCAGTTTTCTTATGCTTGCTGTTTGCATACTATAACTTTTCTATTTAATCTAGCTGTGACTTTATATTTGAAATGAATTTCTTTTAAAAATTATACAGCTGAATCTTGTTCTTTTTTTTTATATTTCATTTGCCATTCTGCCTTGTAATGGTGATTTTTATCTATGTATACTTATTAACTATTGACATATTTGGTCTAAATCTACCAACTAATTATTTTCCTGTCCATTCTTATTTTTTTTCATTTTAAATGATGTACTATCTTCCTTTTTTATTAAGATTTTATTCACCCAATGTGGGCTCAGACTCACAAGCCCGAGACCAAGAGTTGCACATTTTACCAGCTGAGACAGCCAGGCACCCCATGTATTATCTTTTTAATCATACCATTTTGCATTATTTTTTACTGGTTGTTGTGTCATATCCCTTCAGTCTGAAGAGAACTAACTCCTTTAAGCATTTCTTGCACTGTATGAAGCAATATATTCTTTCATTTTTCATTCACATCCAGAAGTTATTATGTGCCTTTATTTTTGTGGGGTAATTTCACTGGGTATAGATTTCTGGCTAACATTTTTTTCAGCATGTAAAGATGTTGATCCATTGAATTCTGCCTTGCATTTTTTTTCTGCCATTGATTTCCTACAAATAACCCCCTCCCCGGGGGGGTGGGGGGGGGGGCTTTTGAGACATTTTCTTTACCTTTGATTTTTAGCAATTTTACTAGAATATGTAGGTGTAGTTGTGTTTCCATTTATCTTCTTTTCAGTTTATCTGGACTTTGTTTATGTTTAAGAAATGTTTGATAAATATATTTTCAAAAGTATTTTTTGCCATATTCCTTCTCTTCTCCTTGTGGAATTTCAAATACACATATATTAGATATTGTCTAATAGGTAATTGAAGCTCTGTCTTTTAAAATATTTTCCCTCCCTTTTTTTATTAGTGGTTTTCTTTTTTCTCAGCTTTATTGAGATATAATTGACATAGAATATTTTAATAAGGTTTAAGGTGTACAAAATAATGATTTCATATATGTATATATTACAAAATGATTAGAACAATAAATTTACCATCACCTTACATAATTATAGTTTTTTTTCCTTGTGCTAAGAACTTTTAAGATCCATTCTCTTAGTAAATTTCAAACATACAATACACTGTTGTTAATTATAGTCAACATGCTGTATATTGCATTCCCAGAACTTACCTAATAACTGGAAGCTTTTAACTTTTGACCACCTCCATCCATTTCCTCTAACCCACACTCCCTGCCTCTGGCAACCACAAATCTGTTCTCTTTTTCTATGAGTTCAGGGTTTTTTTTAGATTTGAGATATAAGTGAGATCATAACATTAACGGTCTTTCATTTTGCTTTTGTTTAGATCATTTCCTTCAGTAGAAATTATGTAACCTAAAATTTTGCTGAATTTATATTTCACTACTCTTTTCAATATGTTGTTGTCTATCAAGTGAATTTTTTATTTCAGATATTGTCATTTTCAGATTGGGAATTTTTTATTTATCAGTACTTTGCTGAGATCCCCCTTATGTGCCACAATTACGATATATGTTTTCCATATTCCAAACATATTTTTAGAAGCTACAAAGAAGCTTTCTTCTTTTCTTTTTTTTTTAAGACTTTATTTTATTTGAGAGAGAGAGAGACAGCGAGAGCCGGAACACAAGCAGGGGGAGTGGGAGAGGGAGAAGCAGGCTTCCCGCTGAGCAGAGAGCCCGATGCGGGGCTCAATCCCAGGACCCTGGGATCCTGACCTGAGCCGAAGGCAGACGCTTAACGACTGAGCCACCCAGGCGCCCCAAGAAGCTTTCTTCTAATTCCAACATTTGTTTCATCTTGGGGTCTATTTCTATCAACTATGTATTTCTCCTGACTCGGGTCACTTTTGTCTGCTTATTCGCATGTCTAGAAAATTTTATCATATGCTGAATATGGTAGCTAATACATTATAGAGACTCTGGATTCTGTTTTCTTCCTTTTAAGAATGGTGATTTTTATTCTAGCAGGCAGTTCACATGTTTGTACTCAAATTCCAAACTGTTTCCTGTTTTGGGCAGCAGTTAAAATCTCTGCTCAGTTTTGTTTTTGGGTTTTGTTTTATTTTGTTTTGGTGTTTGTTTGTTTTGATTTCCAGCTTTGATTTCTTTTGGCCTTACACTCTTCCCCATGTGTGCACAATTCAGTTTATAGTTTATATGAAGATTTTGGGGTTACTTTCTCTGTGTCTCCCTCTTTTCCATGTTTACACACACACACACACACACACACACACACACGCATGCACATACACACACTAGTGCTTTGTTAGCCCTGAATTCTGTTCCTGAGTTCCATAAATCAGTAATGAATTTGTTCATTCAGTTAAAGTCTAGGAGTATTCTGAGGTAGAACCCCTATAAGCCAAAATATTTCTAATACATTTTCTTTGGTCAATCATCTTTGCTCTCTGTGGTCACTCTCTAGTGTTTCCAAAGAACTGATCTTAATACTTTTTCTAGAACTTATAATTGCTGTCTGTGGGGTGTCCGTAAAAAAGTTAGTCAGATGCAGGTTACTCTGTCATTACCAGAAAGTGAATCTCTATTTTCTATAATAGTTTACATTGCCTGGTGGGGTCCTCTCTCAGTGCAGTTATACAAGCCCACAAAGACCCTTCTTTAATTCTTGGTGAATTACACAAAGGAAAGGGCTGATGTCTCATTGGAAAACTATTTATGTGTCTATTAAAATAGCAAGAATGGAACCTATCTGAGATCTGCTTTGTGGGTAGAATTTAAACCTATGTCTCAATAGGATGTACAAACACAAGGGTATCCAGTGGAGAATAGCCGGGAGGTTGCTCTGTTATAGTGAAGGATTTGTTGATTCAGTCAGTGACCTTAAGCTGGGACTAATTTTCTTACTCCATAAAATGAGAGGCATTAATACACACTTTCACCCAAAGGATACTATGTAAAGATTTTTGTCAGGTCTTAAATGTTTGAACTTCTTTAAGAAAAATACTATGTAAATAGAAGATGTGTCTTAAAAGAGAAATCATTTTATTCAGTTTTCTAAACAACTCCCATAATGCCCTTTCTACTGATGCATAACTAGTATTTAATGATAATAGTGTTTGCATTTTAAATTACTTTGTGTGCCCTGGATATTTACTCTGATCACAAGAAGTATATTGCCTTGGGTTATGCTGCAGTCATAATTAACTTCTGCTTAAAAGTACTATATGATCTTAGAAAATAAAGAAACCTTGTTAACAGTGCCATATTTATTTTTCATCATACAGCAGAAAATTAATACATAATTTTCTCTTCGTTTCTTTTGATATTTTCTACCATTGCCTTAAACCAAAGATTATATTTTCTTCAGTTATATGTTATTAATTATTAAATTAAAGACAGAATATTTCTATGACCATAAACATAAAGAATTTGAGAGGCTTGTTGGAATTAATCCACTTCCTATCATTCTGTAACAACATAAGAATTAAAGTTTACAATTAGAGTAATAGGTCCCAGTTTACACTACTGCTCCTGTTTTCCTGAATAATTTTTCATAGTATCCCATTACACTACCAAAATTTTCTCTGTGTGAACAAAACATTTTTTTGGCTACAAATTATAAACAAAAGTTTCCCCACTTACAATGTCTTGCTAATCCATTTGTGATATCAATGCTCATGAAGTAAAACTATCTGTTATATTTGTATTTATTATTAGATTCTGTAAAGAGGCACTATTATCTTTTCTTTTTCAAAATTATCTATCTTAACTATTATAACAGAAAAAGTAATCTAGCATTACAAAATAGAGATGCTTAAATAAATATGAAGTAATTTTATACATATTAAAAAATAAAGAATTCTTAAAGTCACATAGCAATATTAAGCAAATTAATGTTTGGGAAAATTTTAAAGAATACATAATTTGAAATTAATGAAGAAATAAGCATATGCCAAGCACTTAATTCAGAATATCAAGATAAACTAAACCTGTACAGCTCAATCTCTGATTGATTTTTCTATGCACATGGTTAACATGCAGACTAATGCAAATTCACATCATAACCTGGAGCAGGGGAGTATCATATGCAATATTCCTTAGATTTTTAAAATTAATTTGGGTATACTTCATATTTCCTTGGAACATAAACATATGCTATTAGATTGGTAGTGTTGCTACAGCTTTACTATTTTAAGTAATCAGATTTCATTTAAGATAAAAATTTTAAACCAGTTACATTGTGTGGCATGCCACACAGAGTTGTCAAGTTGTCTCTTCCTTCAAACAGTGACACACAGTATCTGTTTTTCTATAGTTAATATTTTTTTTAAAGATTTTATTTATTTGACAGAGAGAGACACAGCGAGAGAGGGAACACAAGCAGGGGGAGTGGGAGAGGGAGAAGCGGACTCCCCGGTGAGCAGTGAGCCCCATGCAGGGTTCGATCCCAGGACCCTGGGATCATGACCTGAGCCGAAGGCAGACGCTTAACGACTGAGCCACCCAGGTGCCCCTATAGTTAATATTTTGCCAAAAGAAGAAAACATTTGACACATCAGAATCTCTGAAAAATCATTGTGTCTATTCACAAACATAAACACTCTATTTTAGGTAAGGTCATGAAGCATACTTCTTGTGGACCCTTGGGTAGAAGTATGTCCTTCTTATGCAGGTGCAAATATATCTGGACTGATGATCATATTGGGGAAAGAGAAAATTAAAGACTAAGTCACAAATACAGGCTTTTTGTGATTTATTATTATCAATGGTTGGAGAAAATTTCCACATACTTAGGTCACAATTACTTCATTTCAATTAAATTTAAAAGCTATACTAAACACTGTTGTTTTGAAAGGCAATGTGCTAGGCACGATAGAGAACCAAAAGTTAGCGTCTGTCCTCTGGGAGTTTATATTTTTTACTTCCAATTACAGAAGAAACCAGAAGTTGATAAAAGCCAGGAAAAAGGTACAAAGGGCTTTCTGAGGTACAAAGTAGACTTTCTGAGAAGGAAGTGAATGTATCTGTAATGACACTGGAAAAGTAATTTAGAACTGTATTTGGAAAGGTGTTGCTAAAATTTGGAAGGAATTTATAGACGAATTCAATAGTTTGAAGGATTTATTAAACAATGTTTGAGCTAAGAATTGACACCATATGTTCCTGATTAAATTTCAATATTCAATCTCAATGGTTTTAATGTTACTAATTTCTGTCCCTGAGGAGTTTTAGCAGAATGGTATTCAATACCTTTGACTCTAGACCTATAAAATTCATAGCAAAAGTATGCTATATTATGAACTGAAATGTTAACAATAGGAAACATTCATTTAAGCTGAATGGAAAAAATGTTAAATACATTTTTTGGTCCAGTGGCTACACTAATAATAACAGATAATCAGTGAGTACAACAGCAAGGATTAAAAAAAAATCACACAAGGTCTGTAATCTTTTATCTAAGATATAAACCCAGCTTTTCAGTCTCTTATAACCTAAGACCATCCCATTGAACTCACAGTCGAGTGTCATTTCTGCTTCTATCAATGATTTTCATACTACACTGAAATAAACCCTGCAAATATCTAGAACTCATTTTGTTATCCATGAACTAGAAACTCCCAGGCAGAATTTCATCATTACTTAGAAGTTTGTAATGAAATGCAATGTGATTATTAGTATCAATTATAGTGTTGGCACCTGAGTGATTTTCTGCATCATGTATGTGTGCTTTGAACAATGTTTTTCCATAGCATACTGATTCCTCACAATATAATTTAACTCTCATGTAAAAAGGGTTTAATTGTCAAATTATCTTGGGAAATTTAACATTAAATACAACTTTTAACTTGCAATCAAAATTAGTTATTGCCCACTATAAATTTTCAATAAGGGATAAGTAGATATAACATTTTACTAATGTATTTAATCTCAGGATTTGTTTCTGCATATGTAAAATGTATAAATATTCACCAGAAACCTTTTCAACCTAATGTCACATACAGGTAAAGAGAAGTCTGTTATATGTTCCTAAGAATTCAGTGGTATTGAATTTTTATTTTTACCAAGCCCTACCCTAAGCTGGCTCTGTTTTGTCTAAGCTAAAATAGTCTTTAAAGGAAGCATGTAGCTACAACTTAGGGCAGATGCAGGGCTTGTGATCAAAATGAGGGCCAGTGAAAGGGAACAATCCAACCTCACAATTTTACTTTCTGGTTTCCCATCTCTCCTCCTCAGAAAATTCAGTAAAGGAAAGAGGGCGCCTGGGTGGCTCAGTTGGTTAAGCGACTGCCTTCGGCTCAGGTCATGATCCTGGAGTCCCGGGATCGAGTCCCGCATCGGGCTCCCTGCTCGGCAGGGAGTCTGCTTCTCCCTCTGACCCTCCCCCCTCTCATGTGCTCTCTCTCTCTCAAATAAATAAATAAAATCTTTAAAAAAAAAAAAAAAAGAAAATTCAGTAAAGGAAAGATATTATCCTCCTTTTATGCTACTGGTTGAAAATACATTGGTGTATGTTACCAGTTTCCCGTAGTGGCTTTGCATTTGGATCTGTTGGAGAGGTTTCAAAAATTCCAGTACCCAGGCCCCACCCATGCCAGATATTCAGTCAGCATCTCTGGTCATGGGCTCTAGCCTTGCTTTTTTTTTTTTTTTTTTTTTTTAAACCTCTTCTCTCTTTAAGTCAATCAAGTGATAAAAATGTCCAGCCAGGGGTTGAGAAGTACTGGGGTAAAAGTGCCTCATGGTAGAGTGAAAAAGGGACTCTTCTAGGCTTGTTGTGTTAGTCAGCAGCTTTTCCAGTAAGACACATGTATGAAAGAAACTCCTTCCACTGAGGGCCTTTCCGGCCGGAACCCTAATCACAATCATGTATCTTTTTTTTTTTTTTTTTTTTTAAAGATTTTATTTATTTATTTGAGAGAGAGAGTGAGCACGAGAGGGGGGAGCGGGAGAGGGAGAAGCAGACTCCCCACTGAGCAGGGAGCCCGATGCGGGACTCGATCCCGGGACTCCAGGATCATGACCTGAGCTGAAGGCAGTCGCCCAACCAACTGAGCCACCCAGGCGCCCACAATCATGTATCTTTGACATGCTTGGGCTATATGATCTTATATGTTAGGTAAGTTAAAGGGAAATGGGCATAGGCATACAGAATTTTGTACTACAGAAACGCTGTCTTTTACACATGAAGGACTATGTTCAGTGGTTAAAAGCCAAGGTCTTTAGGTTAACTGGACACTTGACATTTTATTACCATGAAAAAATTCCTACTCCATGTTTTTTTTTTGCTTGTTTGTTCCCTCTTTAAAGGAAGCTGAAAGCAGGGGCACCTGGGTGGCTCAGTCAGTTAAACGTCTGCCTTGGGCTCGGGTCATGATCTCGGGGTCCTGGGATCAAGCCCCATGTCCATCTCCTGCTCAGCGGGGGGGTCTGCTTCTTCCTTTCACTCTCCCTCTGTTCTCTCTCTCTTTCTCAAATAAATAAATAAAATCCTTAAAAAATAAATGAAGCTGAAAGCAGCACTTAGAGATGATTTTTCATATGAAGCATCTAGTAAACAGTACATCTTAGTTGTTTTAATCATCTTCACATTAGCAAATAAGTATAGCTACATGCAGAGCTTCAAGCATGATCTTCTTCCTAACAAAGTGGGAAGTCATCAGGGTCTTATACAAAACTGCTTCCTCTCTGGGTTTGTTCCACAATAATGGTTACTCTCCAGAACAGATAAGAAGAGGATTCTAATATCGAGCCTCAGGCAACCTTTCTGATTTTTCATTACAATCCAAAAGAAAAAAAAAATCAAGACCATGTAATATTGAACTATCATCATGCCTGGAACATAGAATGCCCATCCCCACTCTGCGCTCCTACTCGTTTCTCTGTCCATCCACATCTGCCTGTGTGGATTCTAGTGATTGTTCAACATCCCCATGAATTTCCAGCTTCCTCCGGGAAGACATTCCCCTGCCTACACTACAATGTCCACCCTCTAGCTCTTGTAGCACTTGGATTGTGTTTATACTATCTCTCAAATCAGTTCATAATAGAAAATGTAAGCAATATGCAGGAGAATAGACAAGACTCTTTCCCAGTCTGCCTGAAAGAAAAGGTTATCTAGACATATTCTTAGAATATTCAAGCCTTGTTTCAATCAAAACCCATAACAATATCCCAAGTCAGAGATGTATAAATTATGTGAATGGTATTTCTCCCCTTTCAGGATGGAAATATCTCTTGCCAATATATTAGGGCAGAAATAGTCAAGAAGAATTTAAATAAATTATTCAAAATTGAATAGGAAATAGTGTAGGGACCCCATTTTGGATGCCAATAAGTCATTATCTAAGTTGGATGAAAAGGAAGGAGTTTAGAAAATTAAAAATATTTTCGAGCACTCTGCCCTTAAGGATTTCCCGAACACCAATGATGGGAGTATCTAGAGAGTTCTGATGGGATCACAGCAGCCCTGATGGAACTGAGACTAATGTCACTGCTTCCCAGGGACAATAATGGGTGTCGTGTCTTTGGCTGCAATTTTTTTGTTATCCATACAAATTTCTACTCTCCCCATATGACTTTTAATCCATTGTTCATCATAAGAACCTGGCAGAGACTGACTGTATGAACTTTATAAGCTACATTTAATTATGTTCTACTAGAAAGCTGGGATAGTTATATCGTAGTAACAATAAGTGGATTCACACGTTTTCTTTTGGGAGGCCAGCCCTAAACAAAAGTGTCATGTCAGCTTTCTTTTTTTTTTAATTTAATTTAATTTTATTATGTTATGTTAATCACCATACATTACATCATTAGTTTTTGATGTAGTGATCCATGATTCATTATTTTCGTATAACACCCAGTGCTGCATGCAGTACATGCCCTCCTTAATACCCATCACCAGGCTAACCCAACCCCCCACCCCCCTCCCCTCTAGAACCCTCAGTTTGTTTCTCAGAGTCCATAGTCTCTCATGGTTCGTCTCCCACTCCGATTTCCCCCCCTTCATTTTTCCCTTCCTGTCAGCTTTCTTAACATAATGCAATGATACCACCTTTAACTGAAATTCATATTATTAGAGTCACAAAAGCATTAGATTGCAAAGCTGGGTCATTGTCTCCAGGAGCTACCCTTGTAATGCCTACACAGGGGAAATACACAGGAATGATATGATTCTTGGGAAAACCGCCAGAAAGAAACATGTTCATGGGTAATACATATCAGAGAAAGGGCAGAGAGAATGTATGATCATTAGGCTGGTAACTTTACAGGTAAGGACTAGGGGTAAACTAATTCTGTATATCAATACACCCAGAAATTGGTCATGATTTTCCTTCTTTCATGCTTTAAACTCATCACAAGTATTTTTTTAATAATAACCAAGATTGCTTCTGTCCTTTAAATTCTAAGGTATGCGAAATTCAATATTTCTGTGAACCCTAAAGATGCTTTCATTTATTTGCAGTCAAGATCATTCTAATAAAAAAAGAGGTACATTTATCAAGTTAAAGCAGTAAGTAGTAATGCAGTGGTCAAGTAGTAAATATTTTAATGTTCTTCCTTGATATACTTAGGGGAGACATTAGATGTGACCTTGGGATTATGAAATAGTCCAAATTCAAAGGCAAAGTTGAATCTTTTTTTTATGAAGTTGTACTAGGAAACAGGGTTTTAATTACCTCTTTCTGCCATGTTCATTCCATTTTGTTAGATTCTTACAGAGAGAAGCATCTATAAAAATATCACCCAGTAGCCTACTCCATCACATGTGATTCATGAATACCACTTCAATTTTGCCCAGACAGTGCCTTTTCCTTAATTAACTCTGGAGAATGACAACTCTGTAACCAGGACTTAAAAAAAAAAAAAAAAAAGAGTGCCAAAGGCATCAGGCAATGTTGGAGAAATGCAAAAACTTTAAACTGGTCGCTAATTAATCTGTTTTACTACATATATATATATATATATAAATGTCTGCAGAGAGCATAATCTTGGGCAATCTGAATAGCCTAAGAGGAAAGAGCTACTATTTCTTATATTGACATGTTTTTACTTTTAATTTATATGTTGATTGTTTTCCATATAGAAACGGAGAGAACATCTGAATGCAAGATTTTTGCACCTATGTCAGTTGAACGAAGCCAGGCTTTCTTTTCCCATGATGGACTGGCACATTTAGTCACTTATATCCGTGTAAACCTTTTCCCCTCCACAGTGGGATTCTCAGTCTCCCCTTCATTTCTAACTGTTGCTGTTTATATACCATATTACATTCTCTAATTTCCTTTTATCTTTTCTTTATTTTGCAATGTCTCAGTACGTGTCTCTTTAAGACAAGTTAATTTAGCCAATTACTCCAGTTTTGTTGAAGATAAAATCTTTAATTTATCCAGGCCTCCTTTATTCTTTCTAGGATACTCTTTTCATTAATTTCACGAAGCATTCTAATTCTTCGGTTTAGGGAAAAGCTAATTTCCCCACATACATGCACACACACAAGCTCAGATGCAAACCAATGTATAAGGATATTGCCAAAACTGATTTTCCCCCTCCTTTTTCTAGATAATCTTTTTTTTTCTTTTGCATTTTCAAGGTAATTGAAATAGTAATTTATTATGTATTACGTTATCCTTAAACTGTTTTAATTCATTTATATTTTAGCAACATGCAGTTTAATCTCCTCTCTTGAGAAAATATTTTGACAGAATAGAGGATAAGGACCCAGGATGCCTGGAAGAATGTATGGGGAATTGTTGGGAAAGGCAAAAGTGCAAGACCCAATGGCTTGAGGCATTTGAAAATAAAAGTGCCTTTTTTTTTCATTTGTCCATTTATGAACACATTGCACGTACTAGTTACTGTTTTAGGCATAAGGGCAGATGAAAGATGCCATCCCTGATTTTCAAGTCGGGGGAGAGAGAGAGGAAATATATAAAATGATGTGATACATGCTAAATGAATACAGATAAGAAAGTAATCAGCTCGATCTGGGGCAAGTTTCAAAAAGGAGGGATGTTGCGAGGGAGGGTTTGAAGATGAGAGGAACAGCTTAAAAGTGCCCATTGAATTGATTTTACACTTGTGATGCATCATCTAAGGAAATCGTTAATGTAGACATTTCCTGTATAATTCGACTTGTCTACATGTCCTTATTCTTATATGTATATGAACTACTTCTGCTTCTAATTCAGACGACCTGGAAGACATTGCATCTGTTTCAGATACTAGGTAATTTGCTCCTAAGTATGCACCACCTGCCGCTTTCATGTGTAAATAGGTTTGTTGTTCATAGGTCTGTAAACACAGCAGGAAAGTTATACACCCAAAATATCACTGTATTGATTCAGATCATAAGGGGATCGTGACTACAGAAAGTGAATTAAAAATGACTCAATATTTCAATATTGATTATTAATTTATAAAATTATAAAATTAAATTATTAAATTATTAAATTTGATTATTTAAAAAAAACCTGTGGGTTCCTTGTTATTTGTACACCTTCTCCAACTCCCTTGCTTGCCTCTTTCCTCACTCAGGTGCATTTGCTCCCCTTCCTTCTCAGAACCCTGTGCTTGAATGTCCCAATAAATTGTCAGCACTTTTTTCCCCTGGCTGAGGCTCTATTTTCTAGAATGCCAAGGTCAACACTGGGTGCCTCAGGATGGGGCTTTGGAGTTAGGTTACTCAGCTCTCTGAAAACAAAAACTGCTGACATTAAGTGGTATCATAATTACCTAAGCATCCACCTGTGGGTAATCATGATGTGCAGGTGGAGGGCAAGGGAAGTTAATGACATGGGCCGCCATGTTACTTATTAGGATTGTGATGCAAAGAAATTATGTCAACAGTACAGACCTTAAATATTAGATTAAAAGAGTCAGGGAAGAGACTTCCCAATTGAATACATGCTCAGAAAGCCAGAGGACACTAAATTTGCTGGCTTGGTAGGTAGTTTTTCTATGAGAAAGTTAGGACATTGAAAGAGCAGGACACTGGGACGTGGGATGGAGCAATGGGTGGATGGACCTAACAGCATAGAACCCCAAATTTCAGCCCTACTCAGTTGTCATAGTATATACTTCAGTCTCCTCTCACCTGGAGGCAATGTGAGGATCTCACACACAACAGGTGTGGCAAGAAGACATTTAGTGCTCTTGAGATACGCTCTCAACATGCATGTTGCCTACAGCCCATACCCAAAGTCAGGTGTCAGCATGGCCTCAAAAGGAGAAATCAAAGCTAACCTCCATGCAGAAATAACTTCTATTGGAAAAGTAATGGCAATGCCTACCTATGTGAGAGCAAGAAACCAGAAAGTATGTATGAGTTTGGGTCTCGGGTCTGGATCATAAGACTGGATAGGCTCAGAATCTCATGAATCAGGATTTAATATTGTAGAAAGGACAGGAGTTGGCCCTAAAATATTGTTTTGTTAACTCCCAGAAGTCTGGTCTTATGATGGCCAGAAGTAAGCAAAGTGAAGTACAAGAATGTCCTTGGCAAAATGTTAGAGAATCAGAAAGTTCTAGCATATGAGGATGTTATAATGATTCTTTTTAATGTATAGTTCAAGAACTCACCACTTGACCAAGTTCCCCAGGAGAAGATAAAGGAATCTGTCCACTGATGTGTAAAAATATGTACTCTTGGCAGTGGTTGTATGTACCAGAGTCTTTGATAGTTTGGTAGTGACTGTCCTCTCTAGGGTGAGGTTTTTGGTAGGGAAGTCAGCCATTGACCTGACCTCTCTATTCTCTCTAGGAAAGGTGGGATTTTGGAATGGCATAGCTCAGGTAGGAGCAATGAATCATCAGCACACAGATGGATCTCATTATCACAATAAGTAGTAGGACCTAATTGGCAAACAGGGCCTTGGCCCACAAATATCTCCCACGGCAGGGGCACCTGGGTAGCTCAGTCAGTTAAGCGTCTGACTCTTGGTTTCCACTACAGGTCATGACCTCAGAGTCGTGAGATTGCACCCCATGTCTGGCTCTGCCCTGGGCATGGAACCTGCTTAAGATTCTCCCACTCCCTCTACCCCTCACTCCTCGCCCCCCCCACTCTTAAAAAACAAAAACAAAACAAAACAAAACAAAACAAAACAAAAAACCTCTCATGGCAGCTAATAGATAATGGTCTTCTCGTGGAAGTGACTGATAAACAGCCAAACAGGATGCTATATGCTTTATATAATCAGACAAAAATCAAGAGCAGGTTGGCAGAAGGCTAATGACAGTGTGATGAAAAGCCATAGGTTTTTACCCAGTTTTGCAAACAGAAGCTGTGCCAGATACCCAGGTGCGCTGATGGAAGGGGAGGCTGGGCTACTTTGAACAGTGACCTTGAGCAGGTCACCTTGCTGCAATTCCATAGCAAGTATTTGTGGTAAATATTCCGCCAGGTGTTCCTCTGAAGAATCATAGGGCTATTTGCCAAGATCACTGTGTACTGGTGAATAGGAAATATTCAGATTTTTAAAGGAATGCTAGGTATGGATTCTAGATGACATTGATACCCAGAGACTTGTAATGCCACCATGGTTCACCAGTAAGAATGGGGGTGAAGATCAAGTGATAAATTCAGTTCTGGCTTGAGGTCATTTCACAGGTCTGTGGGCTCACCTTGTGGTTCCTTCCCCAGTGAGCCAATGCGTTGGAAGGACACAGATGGCTGTGAGAAGTCTGAATGGACACTCTGTGGGATGAAACCTTATAGATCTTCTCATTTTCCCTTCCCTGTTTCTTTTTTCTCATGGTCAACCACTTATCCATGCTGATATCCCTTTCCATTTCTACACTTGCCTGCAGTGGCCCAACAGACAACATGATGTTTGGTTGCCTGAGAAGTTGACAAAGGAGTGGAATGACGCATCGTCACTGTGAGCAAGTTAGCTCACCATAGGGTAAATTTGGACAGTGAGAAAAGTGGAAGACCAGAGGAAATTGAATAGGTAAATTTCCACTCCTTTCCTCCTCCGTGAGGTGTCTTATGTGATTTTTCCTTGCATACCTTTCAGAAGAAAGTCCTACCTACCAAGCCTTGTGAATAGCCAGTTGTATCTGTTCATGGCTTATGTTGAAGGAGCCACCATCACAGTAGTGAATGGCACCCCATTATCCTTACCTCACCTCCACCTTTCTCCTCTTCCTCCCCAGCTGAGCTTGAACTTTCCAAATAGCATGAACACTTTGATCTGTGCCTTAGGCTCTAATATAAAAGACAATATTAAGACATTGCATGAGTATTTAAAGAAGAATTAACCAAACCACTTTTTAGCCAATCAGGTATTTTTTTGAATGTGTTTTGCTTTGTTTTTGTTTTGTTTTGTTTTTTGCTTTATTTTGTTCTGTTTTTTTTTAATTATTTCACATGTTCTGTTGGGTCAAAGTTACTGAGCATGAAAAATATAGATTCAGCCTTTTTTTTCCAGTTTGACACAGATTATATTATAAATATATATATTATATTAGCCAGTGTGGACAAAACATCATAAAAATCCATATTAGAATGTCATTCACTTGGTCTGGCCTGTCATTCATTTCTTCTGGAGATCTTTTAGATTGGCAGGTTGAACCAGAATGTACACACTTACCTCCTCCTCCGTCACTTTCTCTTTTGAATTTCAGTCAGTTCTGACTAAGCACGATATCAATTTCTTCCTCTTCCAGCAATGCCATTTCCTCTCTCCTGGCTCAGTTACTGTCTGTGTTATCAGGTAACCTAAGATAGTAAAAAATTAGCTCACTCATACTTTATACACAAAGTGATTTGTGTGCTAGGTTTAAAAAGGGCAGGTGAGCTGACAGAGATGTCAGGTTGGGGGACGCGTGTTGGTGGTGGCTGTGTCTGGCTAGCCGTGTTAGTGACAACCAGGAGAGAGCTATGAGGGAGACGGGCTCTTTTCTGAAGACCATCACACCATTCTGCTGCTTCAGAGTGGCCCGCCATAATCCTCAGTGGTACTCTTTGTTCTCAATTCTCCTTGCAAACTGACTGGGGAGCAGGAGGCTCGGATAACCCAAGGTCGTAATACGTTCCCAGGACCAGAGATATAGTGCGGGGCAGAGAGCTAGGTGACGGACGAACTTACAGCAAAAGTAAGTGAGGGGAAGAACTGCTCCAAAATCAGTCTGCAGCAGAGACAATGCTATTCATCAAATCTCATTTTCTTTCTTTGAAGGAACACAGCTGGACATGCCTGTGCTTTCCTAGCTTTAGGTGATGGAGTTCTGTTCATGTGGGAGAAAGTGATGTATGCCCCTTCTGGCCAGATCCCTAAAATCTTCCACACAGCATGACATCAAAGCCCTCAAGGCTCTATGGGATGGCATCCTTCCCCACAACAAACATGCATTCGACTGTCTCAGAGTCAAAAATAGCTCTCTATTGGGTGAATCTACTAAGATCTGGGGATTGCTGGTTGTAGCAGTTGGCCTATCCTGTGTGACATAGCATCCTGAGCCTAGTCTTTCTCATAAATATTTGGACTGAAAGTGAGCATTAGTTTTACTCTAAAGGTAGGAATTAGAGCAAAAGAGATACCAAATTCATAAAACCTAGAGAATTGTATAGAAAAGGATTTCTCTTTTTATGCCAGTAATCCATTGTGGTTAGTACTCTCTTAAAGTCAAAGAGAAGAAACATGCTTATTTCTTTTCATAGAAAATGAGAGTCCTGAATCCATTCCATAAAAGTTGATTCTGGTGACCGAAATGGATGTACTAAACTCAGACTCTTAAAAATGTGACATATGAGGATCATTTTTCCAAAGAAAGTGTCATCACTGGGGGCTTACATATGGAGAACTATTTACATGCTCCATTTTCTTATCACCAATTATTTTATTAATTATTATATACTAATAAGTATAAACATAAATGAGTAGGGATTTCAAATGGGACCCATTAACTACCTCTGGATTGATTATGCAATGTCATTTTACAATATGCACATTATACATGACCAAATATTTCTTTTTGCAATTTTATGTTAATTATTAAACTTAGAATTAACCATTATGAATAATTATTAACATATTCTATTCATTGCTACTATCATTCATATTTTTATAACAGGGACTACATTCCAGAAAGGAAAACCTCATTACATCCAAATATCATTTGTATGCTTTGGGCTTTAACCATTTAAAATATCAGAGAAATAACTAACATATTCAAGGGCAATTTTAAAACTGCCCTAATGAAAATAATGAGAAAAACAAAATTCCCATTATTTTTTCTGACTCTATCTTTGTGTTATTTTCAGACATTACTTTCTCAATATAGACATTATAAAAATAAACACAGTGATTAACTATTCTTTAGTAAATGATGTTGAACAATAATTTATGATAATATTATGTAATAAGGAAGTTTTGTTGGATTGTCATTCTATGATTTGTTCCGTCAGAGAAAATGTTACTCTAATTTTTTTTTTTTCTGAACAATAAGACAAAATTGTTCAGTGCAGAGAAAGACAAAGGGGTATTAGAGAACACGAGTATATCTTGTTGGAGTTCACTGAAGCCAGGAAAATGAGCAGAGTCCAGCTCATGCCTTATGAAGCATATAGGTTGAAGAGAAAAAAGAGATAGTTTGGGAAGTATTTTGATACAGAAAATATTTGGAAAAAAAAAAGCCAATTTGGAAACAAAATAGCTCTCAGCATTGTTCATATAGAAAACAGGTATCCCTAGACATAATTATGAGCAGTGAAAAGAAGTTATAGATGGGAACTTTTGGACTTCATATAAAGGAAAAAACAAAACAATATGTCTTCAATGGGATGAGATGCCACTTGAGATAGCAAGTTGCATTTCACTGCAGGTAATTAAGGAGATCACAATTTGTGAGGGGTGTTGTGGAAACACAGATACGTGTGCAGGTTGCAAAAGTGGACTACATGACCACTAGAGTCCCTTCTACTTCTTATATTCTATGGTTTTAAAAGTCAGAACATCTACATTTTGCTTTTGATTACATAGAATTAATATTAAGTGTTTTCATTGTATTTAACACTGAATTGGCCAGAGGTGGAAATCTTATCAAGTACTTACAGACTTGTTGTTACCAGATTTCAGAATGGTTGGCACTAAGATACATGATGTGTAATGTTTATTAAAAAATAATAAAAAATAAACTATTTCTTACATTACAATGCTGAAAATGAGAAATAAATATTTTTGGTTCTAGTCCAAGAAAAGATACGTGATGCATGGTGGAGCAGATTGAGCATCTGACATACCACTTAAAATCAATAAATAGTAAGTCATATAGTGATCTTTGCTCCAGTAGAAACTGACCATTCAGTTATGCATGGATTCTTCTTTATTCTCAGCAACACAGGAAGTGCCATGAAATCTTGGTTCTCTGTACTTTTCCACACAGCAATAGCAGAGAACCAGAGGAATCGGGGTGTGCTGCCTCCATCCCTCTTCAGGGAAGGAGTGATTGTCCAGGTTTTGGGATTGACAGTCTTCCGTTGTCAGCCTCTTGTGGGATGGCTTGTCCATATTCACTTTTTGATGGAGGTGGGGTTATGAAGGGCCAATCACGTTGGCCTTTTATTTCCACAGTACCTCCTGGGGATCAGCTAAAGCCAGGGTTTCTCAAGTTTGGCACTATTCACATTTTGGGCTGGATAATTCTTTTTCAGGGGCTGTCCCATGCAGCATAGAATGTTTACTATCATTTCTGTCCTCTACCCACTAGACGCCTGTAGCAATCCCTCACCTCACAGTCCAGCGTGAAAATAAAAATGTCTCCAGCATTACCAAATGTCCTTATTAAGGCAAAATTGCCACAAGATGAGAACCACTGGGCTGAAGTTGTCAGGTCTGCAATGTCTCCCAATTATCAATCCTTCCCTCAACCTTGCCTCGAGGTATTGATTCCAGAGAAACTCCACAATAAACACCTCTAACATGATAGCCTGTCACAGATTCACAGAAAAAAAGAAAATGCTATTTAAAACCAAAATTGACTGGAGTCACTAGGTTTTTTAAAAGTTGTCATAATTGAACAAATCTATTTTCAGCTTCTTGCAGAAGCTGTTAAAAGAGGCAGAGTCAAACCTGAAGTAAGTGGGCAATGCTTTAGCCAATTACCTTAAGGGATTTCTAGATCCCTAAAGAGAGAAGGAGAGTGAAATTTGGGGGGTGGGCCAAAGTGCTCTGCACAATTTAAGAAGCAGGGAGGTTAAGGGCACCTGGGTAGCTCAGTTGGCTGGGCGTCTGACTCTTAGACTCTTGATTTCGGCTCAGGTCATGATCTCAGGGTCCTGGGATAGAGCCCCCCATTGGGCTCGGTGCTCAGCGGGGAGTCTGCTTGAGGATTCTCTTTCTCCCTCTCCCTCTGTCCCTCCCCCCGACTAGCGCACTCTCTTTCTTTCTAAAATAAATAAATAAATCTTTTTAAAAAGGGGGGAGGTTAAAAATTATTTTTAGGTCACACAGAGACAATAGTCTAGTCAGGAGAAATATGGCAATGGGCAAGATTGGGGGAGTGTGAGGCCTGTGGAAAATTTTGTGTAAGTATGAATTGAGGGGAAAAGTCGATTAGCTTATTGGTGTTATCATAACAAATTGCACCTTTCTCTCCTCCAACGTTCAGTAAAATCTGCTACTCCCACAAGTTCACATTTTTGCTCCAAGTTTATTAATGTAGGCTCAGGAAAAAAAGGAATTAAAAATGCATATATATATATATATTTACCTTATTAATAACAACTCATAAAATGTTGTTCTATTGCTGGTGCAAAATGACTTTCAAATATTTCTAGCCTCAGATCATCACTTTCCTGCAGTTGCCAGTTACTGGCCGTAAGGTATATTTTCATGTAGTTAGTTACATGCTTTGTCTTTTATCTCTCGCCAAACCCTCCTTCTTTAATCACTATGGTTTTATGTGTGGGGTAGACTGTCGTTGAGGTTCTTCTTTTTTTTTTTATTTCTTAATTGGGGGAGGTGTGGGTTAGAGATGGGATTACTCTTCTCTGAACTTCTTCCAGACCATCTGGGGCTTAGAGCCCTCAAATTGAATTCAGCATCCAGGTGTGATATTCTCAGTATTTCAGAGAGCGTGTCAGTCTGTAATGAGATGAGGCATGTCTTCATTTCTGTCACTTAATAGAACTTCTGTGGATAAATATCACTAGACTACAGCATGCTTAACTGCTGTCACCTTTACTCTCAATGTAGTTTTGAGTCCAAAAGTGGATATGAGGCAGCTGATATGTCTATTAATCTTAAACAGTTCTTTCGTAAACGTTCTCTTTTTTCTGTTCAATAGTCCAGTTATCTATTATTGTGTGAAAAACTACCCCACATCTGAGTGCCATAAAGGATCATTTTGCCCATGATTTGTGGGGTCAGAATTGAGGAGAGCTTGGTTGGGTGGATTATCACCAATCCATGTGGCATGAGTTGGGGCAGGCAGTGCTAGACAATCCATTTTGAAGATGGTGTCTTTACTCTAACGTAGGACACCAACGTGCTCCTTGGTCCATCTATCTCTTTCTTGTGATTTTTATTCCCTAATCCTCTCCAAATGGCTTAGTTTTCTCAGTCTCACTTCCAGGAAGGGGTTGGATAACTTTATCTAGTAGCAATTCTAAAGAACTCCAGGGAAAAACCGATTTAGATGTCCACCCTCCAAGTCAACAGAGTGTGGTCAGGGAGACAGGAGCCCCAAGAACAAAGCAAATCCCATGTCGACCTCATCATTGGAAGAGAGAAGTAAATTCTTGGGAAGGGGAAGAGCATTATACCTCTAATGTGCCTTTATAAACTGAAAATTCAGGGTTTTTAAAATAAACAGAATTATATTCTACACAAACGGCAGTAACATAAAGGGGATATAAAATTATACATATAGATGACCAAGAAAGTTATATATATACATATATAAGAGTGAATGTTCCTCATCTGCATGAAATGCTGTCAGAAAAATATTTTTGCTTCATTTGAGCACCTGTCACCTTTAACTTTTTCTGTAGACCTCGTTCTGCTCACTTCCCACCTGGTCACTTCCTATGCATTTACTTTCCAAATCTAACCCCTTATATTGTAAGGACAATGGAGTTCTACAGCCCTCAGTAACGAAAGTCAGGATCTTAGGCCCTAAAACATGGGGATCTATTACTGAGCTATATGTAAAGCAAAGGGGCACAAGATACTGCTATGTGTTCAAGACAGAAACAAAAAATTCTTCCCATCTGGGGAAACTGCAAAGAAACTTGTGATCTGCCTGAGGCTGTGGATAGAAAGGGACACCCTTGAAAACTGGGAAACCCAAGCTGGTACTGTAACCAGTTATAGGTCCAAATTCACGTCATACATGTGTAAGTACATCAGACTGATAAATTAATATAAGAACTGGTCAGAGATGGATACATTTCCTAGTGCCACAGACAAGGCGAATCTATGGCATATATCATATATCATACAGGAGGGCATTTTTAGGGATGGCAGTAGAATCAAATACTCAGAACGTGTGGCTTTAATAACTAAAAATAGTAAAGAAATTTAAAAGACTTGACCTCTCTGCTTGAAGGGTGTGCTTCAAGGGATCGAGCCCCATGGCAGGCTCCCCAGAGGAGTCTGCTTGTCCCTCTCTCCCTGCCCCTACTCTTGTTCTCTCTCTCTTTCTCTCAAATAAATAAATATTTTTTTAAAAAAGAAAATATGTCAGTTGATTAAGAACTTTCTCATTCTTTTATACAGCTCAGCTCCAGGTTTCTCAACTGTGTGCCTGTAACATTTTTGTAACATTGTTTATTCATTTAGACTTCCTTTTTTTTGGCCATTGCATGTGATTTATAGAGTTATTTATTTTCTTAAACTGTTTCACATTTGTATCTCCTTTTTTCTGCAGAGATAACACTGGTCCTAACACAACCAATACATTTACCATTTATTTGCACAGTCCTATAACACACAAAATTTGGGGGATTTCTAGTTCCCAAACATTGTCAAATAGATGTCTACCAAAAAAGAAAATTATGAGGTTTACTTGTAGTATACTTTTGTCCCCAAAATATATCCCACTGAGGGTGTTCAGAGACAGTAAAAGTTACCTAGATTTCTGTGTTGTGTGTGTTGCTATGTTATCAATTTGATATAGAGTTAATAGTTTGTCTAGGCATTCAGTTTTAAGTTTTTTTTTTAAACCATCACACAAGTAAAATTTAATTTTTGAAATGGAAAATATTTTAAAAGTGAAACTTTATAAAACAGTATGTTTGGAGAACTCATTCTCTTCTGTAGCCCAAATTTTTGCAAAGCGTATGTATACATATATATCCCTTACTTACTTAAATGCTACTTTATTATATGTGTGTATATATACCAAATATACATATGGATATGTATGTATATGTGCATGTGTAAACATATGCATATATAGATCTGTATTGTTTTAGATATTTTGATATTACTAATAATGTCACCATGAACAGTCTTGTGTGATTTTTTTTCCAAATTATTGGAGGTACATTTTCACAACAGACTTCTAAAAGTGATATTTCTCCTTCAATGGATGAATTTCTATAATAAAATGATTTTAAAGAAGAATATACACAGGAAAGATAGCATGACAGTTAATAGCATGGGATCTAGTCCCAGATCTGTCACTTATTAGCTGTGACATTGGAGAAAATTACCTTGAAATCAGGTGTTTCTGTCAAAAGAGGAAAACAAAATATATTTCATTAAGATGGTCATGAAAATTAAGGCAAATGGTGTACATAAACACAGACCTCCTAATGCAATGTCTGTCATTTAGTAGATGCTTAAATTGAACTCCAAAGTAATAAATTTGGGGGGCTGGATGGCTCAGTCAGTTAAGCATCTGTCTTTGGCTCAGGTCATGATTTCGGGGTCCTGGAATCGAGCCCCGCATTGGGCTCCCTGCTCAGAGGGGAGCCTGCTTCTCCCTCTGCCTGCTGCTCCTTTGGCTTGTGCTCTCTCTATCTCTCTCTGTCTCTTTCGGGCTCAAAAGTACTACAAGTAAACCTCATAATTTTCTTTTTTGGTAGGCTTCGATTTGACAATGTTTGGGAAGTAGAAATCCCCCAAATTTTGAGTGTCTATAGGACTGTGCAAATAAATAAGCTCTTTAAAAAAAGTAATAAATTTAGCTTTATTAATTTCTCTCAGGTAAACTTATAGCCTGAGTGAATCATGTCATTCCGACAAAACATGATAATCACAGGTTTATAATGAAGCAAATGTTTTTATATGACTATATAGTTTCCAGGATGTTCTATAATCAGTAAAAAACATAGCAAAAATACTGAACATGTGTTTAAGAAAAAGAAAATAATAAATAATCTAACTGTACCCACTTCAAAAAAACTGCTTTCAATTCAATATTGTTGATAAAATTCTAGTTAATAAAATTCATACTTACAACAGGGGCCTGTAAATTTTGGCCCTGGGTCAACTCTGGCAAATAAAGTTTTATTGGGACATAGATATGTCCATTCATTTACGTATAGTCCAAGGCTGCTTTCACTCTACAAGGACAAAGTTAAGTAACTGTAATACAGACTACATGTCCTACAAAGCCCAACATATTAAGATCTAGCTTTTTACATAAAAAGTTTGCCAACCTCTGCTTTAGAATTATAATACAATGCTACACAATTTTTGTTAATATTTCAAGAATATTTCTTAATTTCTACCATCTGAATACTGCTTCAAATTATCCATTACTCGTCTCAACATGGAATCACATCATTTATTTAGCCTCTCCTCTTTGTTAAATATTTGGATGTTTTCATATCTTGAGTTGTACAAAATAGTCAGTGAGCCTCTTAAGTCTTATAGGACCCCTTGCTATCCATTTGAAATACATATACATGTATCTATCTTTCTATATTGTTTCCTATGGAAAGAAAATATATACATATGCATTCCATAGGGAAAATTTCTGGGTCAAGAGTGTATGATCATTTTCATGTGTCTTGATCTCTTGATCTATTTTGCTCTGTAAAAAGGTTTAAATTAACTTCCAGTGCTAGCAGAAGGTGTTGGAACTCAGATCCCTAGAATTAGATAGTATTATGTTTTAAATTTCTATTAAATGAGCTAAAATTAAACCTAAGTATTTAGTCACTTTGCATATATTTGATTAATAAAAGTCTTGAAAATTTTTCATCTATTTCCTTAATGTCTACATTCACTGATGTGTTAATAGTCCAGTTGCATACTTTGTTAGGTTTTGTAGATTTTTGTTTTCCTCTGTGAATTTGTGCAACTTCAGGCTAATGGAAAGACTAGGAATTAAAACGGGGAAGGTCTGCCCTAATCCAGCATTAATATGAGAGTCAGTTTGGATATTGGAAACTAGGGAACACTAATCCAAATCAACTCAATATTTATTAAACGTATTCTGTCTCAGAAATTGTGCTAGGCACTGGGATAAAAGAATGAGCCAGACTCATCCTTGTCCTCCAGGAGTTAAATTCTCTGATAATTTAGGAACTAATAATGATGTATCAATGGGGCACCTGGACGGCTCAGTGGGTTAAGCTTCCAACTCTTGATTTCGGCTCAGGTCTTGATCTTCGGGTTATGGGATTGAGTCCCTCACTGGGCTCTGTGCTCAGCGGGGAGTCTGCTTGGAATTCTCTCTCCCTCTCCCTCTGCCCCTCTCCCCACTCGCGCTCTCTAAATAAATAAATAAATAAAATCTTAAATAATGATATATCAAGATTTTGGAAATTCTAAGGTGGAAGTACACTTCATAGGTACCATTTTACCTTTGTTGTTGTCTTTCTCGATCATCCTTAACATTACTTTTGCTCACAAATGATTTTCTTAGTGTTTTGAAATATTTATATGCTATTTAGTAGATTATAAGATAATAACTATATATTACTTAACTTTGGAACTCAAGAGAATATTTTTCATCCTGTCTGGAAGTGGGGGAAAGACTTGGTTTAGACAGTTGGAAATATTGGCAATGTGCCCAAGACAAAATATTGCAAATGAAAAATTAGGTAAGTTTTTAGTTTTTCCTATATAAAATCTACACTACCTTGGGAATAATTTGTTTTTCGTGATTACCTGTTACCTCTTCATGTACTTGGGTATTGCTTCAAATTTTAAGTGTCCACAGTGAGTTACTAGTGACAAAGCCTGTCTTTGAAATTCATTCCCGCCACCAGGAATGTTATTTGACACCGTTCGATGGTGTGTAGAGCTGCCCCTACAAGCTTACAAAAGCTGACAATGACCATCTCTTTGCATCCATGCATTCAGTAGTGTCCTGTTGGTAACTTGAAATAAACCATAGTGGGAGTGTATACACCATGGGAATTGGCAAATGCTGTAAATCAGGCTGCCTTCCCTTCAAACTGAGGGTTCTAGAGGGATGGGGCTGGGGGAATGTGTTAGCCTGGTGATGGGTATTAAGGAGGGCACGTATTGAATGGAGCACTGGGTGTTATACGCAAACAATGACTCATGGAACATCAAAACTAATGATGTAATGTATGGTGATTAACATAACATAATAAAATAAAATTAAAAAAAAAAATCAGGCTGCCTTCCCAATCCCACACGGGGAATGAATTGTTAAGCTTTTATAAGCATGCTGCTCCTCCTAATCTGACATTTCTAATCAGTCCCTTATAAAAACTCATAATTTCTCTCTAAATTACATGAGAATTGTTCTCTCAACCCAAACTAGCATCCATTATAAACCTGGAATCAGCAACACACTACATTTCCCTGTAAACACCCACAAGCCAACTTGTAGATGGTAATAATCGTAAGTGTAATGAGGAAGGAAGCTATGATGCCATCAGAGAGAGGGAGCGAAAGGAAATCTCCTGACAACTATATATAACTAAACTGTGTACACATCAGCTTAGAATACCCCCAATCTTGATGTACTGTCATCAGCTCCTAAATTATCAGATAATTTATTCCTATGACGGAGTTTCCTGTATCCCAGGGCTTAGCGCAATTTCTGCAAGAGTAGGCTTAATAAATGTGGACTTGATTTGAATTAAGGTTTTCCCCAACTCTTTCACCTAAAATGATTCCCACTTTAATGCGGATTAAGTAAGACTTCCCTTACTATATGCAACCTCACATTCTATTATCAGGTGTGTCTTTATGTTTTTAACCAATAAGATATTAATAAAATTTTCATATTTCATAATTTTCATATTATGCCACTTAAAATTTTTTTAATTTTCAGGTATGGTATGACCAACACAAAATTAATCTATCCAAGGATATTTTGATCTGACATGTTTAAGTAACAGTGTAGTGAATTCCTGGCTTTAGCCACTATTGTGTAACTATAAAAATACCCGATTTAAAAAATCAGGTAGAAGTGATTCTCCCTTTCACTTTCTCTTTTTCTCTTTTACTTGTGTTTTAACAAAATGGGTATAACATTTTCTTCATTATTAATCAGTGTCCATTTTTAAACTTTTTAAAACATAGTGAGTCATACAAAGAATGAAATAGAACAGGTATTCTCACAGTTGACAAAAATTTGTATCCTGACAAAACTTTAGTCGGGCTCCAAAAACTTCTCCTATATGGCCTCTGCATACTCCCTTGTAAAATCTAGTTTTAGCAAGAATCTAAATTCTAAATCCAGTTCTATACGAGGTCTCTTCTCCCCTGTTGTGATAATCCCGAGTAAAATCTGTTTTTACCACTTTCCTACCTAGCTTTGGTTTTTCTTTGACACAAGGACCTTTAGTATTATTGTGTATATTCATTCACAGTAATACTCCCCTACTTATTTCCTTCATGATACTCTTCAACATATATAATTTTCTTGTTAATTTATTTAATTATGTGTTTTTTATTTTCCTACCACACCAGAAAGTGCAGACCTGGGATGTTTTGATCATACTCGTATTCTCTCTTTGGCATCTATCCTGCACTGGGCACATGGGGGTTGGGGGAGAGGTATTTGTTATAGCATCACATTCTGCCTTATTCGTACCTTGTTAGCACCACTGGAATTCGTTTATTCCTTTTGTTTCTGGCTCCACTGTCATCCTTCCGGAATGTCATTTCTTGCCAGAACATGGCAATAGAATCTTCACAAGTTTGCCTCTCTAGCAGTCTGTCCCTCCCAATCATCCCCTCTCCGTTTGCCTCTAGAGAGCAGGCTCTTACACACATATTTTAATACTCTGCATCAGATGGGTGGTCTTTTTTTTTTTTTAATTTGTGATTTGCTTTATTTGAGTCTTCTGTCTTTTTTCTTAGATACTTTACTAAAGGTTTGTCAGTTTTGTTGGTCTTTGAAAAAACAAATCCTGGTTTCACTGATTTTTTTTCTACTTTCTGTTCTCTATTTATGTTTATTTATGCTCTAATCTTTATTATTTTCTTTCTTATGTTAATTTTGGTTTCATTTTTTTTTCTTCTTGTCTAGTTTCTTGCAGTGTAGGGTTGGAATATTTTTGAAATCTTTCTTCTTTCTTAACATACATATTTATTGCTATATACTTCCCTCTTAGTATTGCTTTTGCTGCATCCCCTAAGTTTGGGTTTATTGTGTGTTCATTTTCATTGTTTTCTCAAGTTATTTTCCAACTCCCCTTTTGATTTCTTTTTTGACCCACTAGTTGTTCAAGAGTGTGTTGTTTAATTTCCACATATTTGTGAATTTTCTAGCTTTCTTTCTGCTACTGATATCTAGTCCCATTCTTTCCCAGTTGGAAAACATTTGGGATGATTTCCATCTTTTTACATTTCTTAGACTTATATTCTGACCTAACATGTTATCTTTCTTAGAGAATGTTCCTTGTGCACTGATGAAGGAACTATATTCTGCTGCTGGATGGAATATTCCATTAGGTCTTTGGTCTATAGTGGTCGAGTCCTCTGTTTCCTTCACTGATGTCCTGTCTGGATGTTCTAAACATTATTGTAGGTTGGATGTTGAAATCTTCTGCTATTATTGTGTTGCTTGTTTCTTTCTCTGAGAGTTTTGTCGATGTTTGCCTCCTATATTTAGGTGCTGATGTTGGGTACAGATATATTTATAATTGTTATATCTTCCTGGTGAATGGACCCTTCTTTCCTCTTTGTAGGATGTCCTTATTTGTCTCTTCGGACAGGTTTTGACTCGAAGCCTAACATCTGCTATAAATATTGCCACACCTGCTCCCTTTTAGTTGCCATTTGCATGGAGTATCTTTTTCCATTCCTTCATTTTCAGCCTAAAGGTATCATTAATTCTTTTTTTAAAAAAGATTTATTTACTTTAGAGAGAGGGAGACAGAGCAAATGATCAGGGGGTGGGGCAGAGAGAAAAGAGAGAGAGCATCCTCAAGCAGATTCCCCACTGAACCTGGAGCCTGAGGCAGGGCTGAATCCCACGACCCTGAGATCATGACCTGAACTGAAACCAAGAGTTGGATGCTCAATCGACTGAGCCACCTGGGCGCCCCTAAATGTGTCTTTAATTCTAAGGTGAGTTTCTCCTTGGCAGCATACAGTGGATCTTGTTTTTTGTTATTATTGTTTTAATCCATTCAGTTATTTTATGTCTTTTGAAGAATTAAGCCAGTTACATTTAAAGTAATTGTTGATAGGGAAAAACTTACTATTGTCATTTTGCTAAGTGTTTTCTGTCAGTTTCAGAGCCCATTTGTCCCTCTTTCTTTCTCTTGCTAGAGTCCTTTGTGCTTCATTGATTTTCTTGTAGTAACATACTTTGATTCCTTTCTCATTTTCTTGTGTATGATCTGTAGCTATTTTCTTTGTGAATACCATGAGGCTTCCATAAAACATCTGATCGTCATCACAATCTATTTAAGCTGATAACAATTTAAGTTTAATCACACACAAAAACTATAGTTTTACTTCTCCGCCTTCCACTTATGTTATTGATGTTACACATGACACCTTTTTATGGTATTATCCATGGACATGTTTTTATTGTTATGGTTATTTTTATACTTTTGCCTTTTACCTTCTATGCCAGAATTAAAAGTACAAATTATATGCATCATTGTCACAGTATTCCCCCAGGCACCTGGTGTCCACTGGGTTGTGTCAGTCCTCTGAAACAGTGAAGACAAAAGCTAGCCCCTTGGACAGACCCTAAAAAATCAGAACGTTGGAGGTATTGTCCTGGAAGTTTTCTCCCAATGATATAACACTATTTCCTGGGGAGAAAATATGGAGAGAGAGTACCCCAATTTTTTTTTTTTACCAGCATCCATATGGCTGGTCACACAATTAGGGTGAGTTTTCTGTTTTTTGTTTTGTTTTGTTTTTTAATAAAAGGAATTGATCAGTGTATTATTGAAATTGGTTTCTCCATGGGAGGAAGGAACTTCTTGTTCTGTCATCTTGTTGAACACTCCCTAAAGGAATTAATTGATATGAGGCTCTCATTGATGGTTGGCACTTTTTATTGGGAGTTTAAAGGAAAATGAAACAACTATGATGTAGGCAATGAGATTTAAAGTAAAAACAGGAGAATCCAAAGAATCTGTAAATCTGCCAACTCTAAATGATCCTACTGATACATGGAGTTGAGTATTTGACTTTAAAACCATCCTTCACTAATGTCTATAGAAAGTCTATGTCAGGGTTGTTTCATTATTGTTGTTGTTTGTTTCGTTATTGTTGTTGTTTGTTTCCCCCCACAAAGCAAAAATTAAATAGGACTGCTGTTAGGGTATGTAGAAACTGAAATGTCACCAATTTCAAGACTACAGAATTTTCTTGCTGATAGTTTGGGTTTGGGTATCTTGACATTGGTTTTCTCATGGGAAATACTAGCTCTCAGATTAGACAGTGAAAACACACAGGAGATCACCCCCCTTAATTGCAAATAGAAACTTCCATTCATTCCAATGTGCTTCACAACCAGAGTTCCCAGAAGGAGACCTTTCTTCAAGTTTCCTGCTGAAAACAATTAAAGCCTATATTCCAGGAAAAGAGAGTTAATAATATCTCAGCAACCAAACTCTCTTTCCTTGTAGGAAAAGAAAAAGCACCAGGAAGATTACATGGTAGAAAGAATAGAAATAAACAAATGAGGTACCCCACTATGGGAGGCTATTCAGCTGAACAATGAGTGAATCCTTCTCTGAGAAGTGTCTGCTTGATTCTTTGGGGTCCCCATAGCCTTTGACCCAGATCCTCAGAAGTGAGGAAGATGGTCTGTTAATGTGTGGAGTCTGCTAGAATGGACATACCTCATTAGAGAAGGAAACACAAGGTTAAATTGCAAGAGAGGCTCATGTTAGGAGAGAGATCTGCTCCAAGAGCAAAACTCTTAGACTACTCAAGCTAAAGAATCTTGGAAATATCTAGTACTATCTCCATATTCCAAAGATGAAAAAATTGAGTTCCAGAACCATAGGGGATCCCTAAAAGGGATCAGGCCTTTTACATTTTTTTAGTACTACACAAGCATAGACAATTAACTTTTCCTTGCCTATGAGTTTGGTGTGTATCCACCTTAAATGCATTGCAGCAATATAGCCACCCAAAAGTATATCAGCATTGTTGAGTTTATAGTCAAAACAAAAATATGGACATGACCTTGCTTGAGCAGCTCATTTAAACTTTCTGAAACTTAACTTCCTCATCTGCAAAATAGAAATATAAGAATATCTATCTTGGGGCGCCTGGGTGGCTCAGTCGGTTAAACATCCGACTTTGATTTCAGCTCAGGTCACGATCTCAGGGTTGTGAGATCAAGCCTCATGTTGGGCTCAAGTTCCATGCTCAGTGCAGAGTCTACTTATACCTCTCCCTCTGCTCCTCCCCCACCTCAAATAAATAAATAATGAATAAATAAATAAATAAATAAATAAAATCTTCAAAAACAAATATAAGAATACCAATCTTGAAGAACTATTGTAAGAATACAAAGAAAATATGAGAAAATGTAATATAAATCAGTTGCTACAATGCAAACATTGATGATTACTATTACCATGAAATATATCAACTGGTAGATATATGAACACTTAAAAAAATTCACGAGAATCGTGGCATTTTATTGCTAGAAGTTATTTCAGGAACTATCTAGTCCCTTCACCTGTTAGATGTGAAACAAATGACTTCCAAAAATATGGAATGCCTCAACCACAGATATGCGGTCGGTGAATGAAAGGTCTATACTCAGCATTTGATTTAGATTCACTCTGAGCAGTCTCTTCCTTTACATGTGTTACCTCTTTTAATACCCACAGCATTTCTCTCAGACGAGTGAATTAGGATTGTTCTTATTTTACAGATGATACATGGAAGGCATGGAGAGGTTGAAAAACGTTCTTGTGGCTCCGGAATTAGGAGAGGAGCTGACACTCAAACTTGGCAGGCTGCGTGAGGTCTCCCAATCTCTGCTCCTCATCTTTTCATCGGCCCATAAGACTCAGGGCCTGTGGACTCTTTCCTACTTGGGAATCAGCCCTCAGCTGCCACCCGGTTGCATAGAGTTGTGTTTCCTTGTTTCCTTTAAAAGCACGCAAGCAAACTCATGACTCTTGGAGACCACTGCATCTCTGAGGTTGCTGGGTACCTTGCAATTGTGTTCTCCTTGTTTTCTCTTTAACTTTAAATTCTTTTGAGTTACAAGCTCGTTTTCCCCGATTTTACGATTTCCTTTGCTCCCAACCACAGAAGAATGGGATTGTAGTCTTCCCGTTACACTTTTGTTGTCTCAGTATCTTCCCAGTTGCTAGGGTTTCTCTCCTATTCTTTCCATTGAATTGATAGGAATCTCGTTCCAATAAAGGAGTGACAAAATCGGCTAGTTTCAAGTGCTCTAAACCCTCTCCAGCTTGGAAAAAGAGACCCCACAGAAGGCTGCCTCAAACGAGGGCTTTCCTGGAGAATGTTCCGATGTTATTTGACAAGCACGCCGCTTGACAATGCAGGGGCCCGCGTATGTGTGCCGCTCCTCTTAACCTCTCCTCGCCGGATCAAAGCCCTGAGCACAACCTTCTCTTTGGTGTGGAAAGAGGCTCCAGAGACAGACAACAGTAGCTGCTTTCTGGATTCTGATGAGTATCAGTAATAAACAGCAGGATCAAAAGTAGATAGACGGAGAATTATCAGAGCAGGAGCGTAGGAACTATACCTGAGCTCTGGCATTCCCTTATCAAATAATCATACATAATTAAATTGGGAAAGAGAAAATACCCCTGAAAAAACAAAAAACAAAAAACAAGCAAAAAAAGTATTATTTTGGAGACTGGTAGAATGTAAGCACGCCAGCTATTCATGCCATCCCCAGAAGCTCAGACAGAGCTAAATTATGTTTCAGATTAATGTATCGGTCAGTTCAAAGGTTAGACAAACAGCTGTTTCTCAAGGAGGCACACTACAAAGCTTAACTGTTCATTGGAAGGTCTGCAATGGTCTCGGTGGATTCCCAAAGGAGTCACTGTTATTTGTTTCTGATTGGGAGATACCCCAAAGTGACTCCATGCTACTGATGACCTCTATTGCTAGGGCATGAGGGTGAAACCCTGGAGCCGGTGCGATTTTACCAGTCTCTGGGAAAAAAAGAGAGAAGAAGAAGGAAAAAAAAAAAACACCCACACATAATAACATGTCTTTAGTGACTCAAAGATTAACCATAGCTCTGCAGCCTGGATGGGGGAAGAATGCTGGAGAGTCAAGAGGTCCACTCGCTCATTGCTGCAAAAATGTAAAATAACTAAAAATAGTAAACTATTCAAGAATGTGGTTTAGAGTAGTCAGGTTTGATTTGATGCAAAACTATGTAACTGGTAGTAAAAAAAAAGGCATGGAATATATTGCATTTTTTTTCAATAGTTACCATCATTCCCCTAATAAGTTTAAGATACTTGAGTTGAATAACCCTTCGTATGAAACAGCCAATTGTAAATGAAAAATGAAATAAAGCTCTAAGAGAAAGACACAGAGAAGAGGGCACACTTTAAATTAGAGTCACAGATTGGGATTTAATACATATTTGAAAGTGATTATATTGAAAGTAAAAAGTATTAAACTTCAGGTATCAGAAAAGTAAAGAGGTAACTTCTCAAAGGTGTCCCGAAAGATGTTTAGGGATTCCTCCACGGTGATTACAAGTGTCTTCCAAGAACACGATTTGACATTTTTTTCCCCTCAGATTTTCATTATTTACTCACTGCAAGACACTCACCAGTAGTTATTAATTTATCTTCATGTCACTTTATCGTAAGAAATTCCAAGGTCTTGGGCGCCTGGGTGGCTCAGTTGGTTGAGCGACTGCCTTCGGCTCAGGTCATGATCCTGGAGTCCCTGGATCGAGTCCCGCATCGGGCTCCCTGCTCGGCGGGGAGCCTGCTTCTCCCTCTGACCCTCCCCCCTCTCATGTGCTCTCTCTCTCTCATTCTCTCTGTTTCAAATAAATAAATAAAATCTTAAAAAAAAAAAAAAAAAAAGAAATTCCAAGGTCTTTTTGGACTTTGTATAATACATAAGTTCTGGGTTGTTTTGAGGTTAATGAAAATCTGCAAAAAATTTATCCAATTCCCACAAAGTCATTTAACATTCAAAACTAAAATCAACTAAATCAAAATGAAATTCTTGAGTGCTTATTAGAAACAGAGCACCTTGAGATTTAGGGAAATAAAGGAAAAAATTTTTTAATAAGAAGATGTGACCTCTACCTAGGAAAAGCTCAGCCTAAAACTGCCCTGGGAGGCAGGGGTCTGTACCTCAGCTATTTATTTATTTACGTGTCAAATATGTATTCAGTACTCATTAATTTATTCCACAAATATCTCCACCTCTGTCTTACAATGAGAATATTACAATGAGAATGTCAGAATATATCCTTAGCAGTTATGAAATAATTATATAATTCTTGGCTGGTATCAGCGTGAAGACAATTAAGATGGCAGAAGAAGCAATTCTGGACGAATGAGATTGGCACTTGGGGAGAATTTGGAGTGGAAAAGGGAACTGCTTGCTAAGAACACCTCAGATTGAGTTTATGTAGATGAGAGAACAGCGGTGCCTTGACAGAAATCAGGATGTGCGGCAGGAGACCAGCCTGATGGAATAAAAGTACTGAATTACACGCATTACGTTCCAGCAGCATTTTTCACTGGGCAGATAAAGGCAAGAAATCTGGAACTGAGAAAGCCAAAAGACATACAGCCAGGGTGAGCCTTACATAAAGCCATAAGTTCATGACTTCAGAGCATTAACAAGAGGTCAATAAAACGGTTTTTGAACAAGAAGAATGTCCCTGGTGAATTTCAAAAGCTTACATTGGCAATGAAATGGGTTCATTTTATCGGCTGCACCTTCAAGTCTGTGTGTAAAGAAAGCCCGTGATTGAGATTATCTGGGTCTGAGAATTGTCCCAGTGGAAGATGAACAGATTGTCTTGGCCAGGGTGTAAGCCAGGGCTGTGGGGAGGTTGACACCAGGTGGCACAAGGCAGGAAGGAAGAAAACCAAAATCAGAATATCCTAGATGCATTCATTGGGACCATGTGACTCAAGAGGCCAATCAGGAGGAAAAGCAGGTTCAGTGAGACGAGCAGAAGGAATAAACGAGAAAGGGGTACAAAATGGCATAATGGAAAAGACACTTGTGGGTCCTCAGCCACTCTCAGCCATAGTTCCACCATCTGCACAATAAGGCTAGTCTACAGATCACATGAGATATTTTATGTAAGCCCATTATATATCTATTACATAATAATAGATATATAATGAGAAAATTATATATTATAATGATTGTATATATTATATAGTATGTATATATGTTTCTTTCATTATTCTACTTTTAGCATGATGCATTAAAAATACTGTGTGCTTAATACATATTGTTGAAATCAGTTGAATTTATAAATTGTATCTGGAGTAGGGGAACATTGTATTTTGAGATCTTGTGATACACTTACACATTTGACTTAATTGCATGAGCCCTATTCTGTCTATAGGTGACTGGTGTCCAAGGGAAATAATGTCACTGGGGTAGAAGACTGAGCTCGAGCATTCAGAAAGTTCATCAGAAATACTGTTCAAGGATATAACAGAGAGCAAAATATGAATCATCAGATTCATTAAGGTGAGGGGAATTAAGGTGAATTAAGGTGAGGGGAGGCTGACAGGGGTAATGATCTCCTCACTTTTTTTTTTTTCAGTAGGCTCCATACCCAATATGGAGCCCAATGCAGGGCTTGAACTCACAACCCTGATGTCAAGAATTGAGCTGAGATCAAGAGCCAGTGCTCAACTGACTGAGCCACCCAGGTGCCCCATTCACTTTTGATTCTGAACCTCTCAAGCACACAGGAGTGTGCCCTATTCATCTTTTTTTAATGATCTGTTTATTTATATTAAAGAGAGAGAGAATGGGGAGGGAGGAGCAGAGAGAGAGGGAGAGAGAAACCCAAGCCGACTCCATGCTGAACATGGAGCCAAATGCAGGGCTCAATGCAGGGCTCAGTGCAGGGCTCAGTCTCATGACCCTGAGATCATGACCTGAGCCAAAACCAAGAGTCAGATGCTTAACCGTCTGGGCCACCCAGGCGCTCCCCCCATTTATTTTTATATCCATAGTGCCTGGGGGGGGGAGGGGAGTCTTTCACACTGGTCTCGTAATTAAATTAGAAGAGGGATGCAGTATAATTTGGTGGTGTATTTCAAATGAGGAGACATATGGTTATGGAAGAAGTACTAGAGAACCAAGAGCAAGATCTCTCCTTAAAGCATTCATTCATTCACAGATATTTATGGAATATCTAATATGTGCTACACCTTTTTTAGGCACCATGGATATGAAAAAGAATAAGACTGACAAAATTCCTGCTATCACAGGGCTTACTTTGATCAGAGAAGACATACAGTATACAAAAGGTTGAAGAAAATAAGGAAAGACAAAGTCTCCATGGTGAAGATTGTGGAGCATACTCAATCATTTGAGAAAAGTCAAGTTTAAGAAAGGATGAGAAGGTGGTATAAGAATACAGCAGAAGAAGGTTAAGAAAAACAGGCTTTGACACCGATGATGCTCTACTAGTTTCAAAGGGCATAATCCCTTAGTCTCATGTTACATCAACTAACTGATACGGACAAATGGAAATGGATTGATCAATAATTCTCAATCTTCTAAGAGCCTTAAAACATGCACATTCCAAGACCCATCCCAGAAATAGGGATTCGCTAGAGTTGGACAGGACAGAGGAGTTACAGTGGATGAACACGCCTGGTGATTCTCAGCAGTTAGTTCCCAGACCTCACTTTGAGAAATGAGAATTCTGCTGAATTTTTAAGTGGCTAGTTAGGACGGATTCATGTAATGGATAGACTACTCGGGATGAGGGAAATCGAGGTGATGCACTTTAGTGCCAGAAATTAGCACTTGCTGGCCTGAAGGGATGCATGTTTCAAAGTGGATTTAAACATTCCCTGTAAGACAAAGTTTTAACATCTCATATTTGTAAGATACCAGAGGAAAAATACATTCAGATGAATTGACTGATGGTACTACTTACAGAATGTATTTAGGAAGAGGAATATAAAGGAGCAGGAACTATGGCTATTAAGGTCCTTCCCTCTATTTTATAAATTTTAAATTTTCTCTAGGATTAAAAAGAAGAAAAGTCCCACTTTATATTTAATTTCCATTTACTAAAGAAGTTTGCAATTTTGTAGTACATTTAACCTTAAGTGTATGATTTATGTTTCCTAAAACATAGAAAGTCCCTGAGTAGAAAGAAACTGTGTATCTAAGTGATATATCTCAGTTGTGGGAAATATGTATTTTCTAAACTTTAAAAATAACTGGATATTGGGGCACCTGGGTGGCTCAGTTGGTTAAGCAACAGCCTTCAGCTCAGGTCATGATCCTCGAGTCCCAGGATCGAGTTCCACATCGGGCTCTCTGCTCAGCAGGGAGTCTGCTTCTCCCTCTCACCCTCTTCCCTCTCGTGCTCTCTATCTCTCATTCTCTCTCTCTCAAATAAATAAATAAATAAATCTTTAAAAAAATTAATTAATTAAAAATAAAAATAACTGGATATTTTTAGGAAAAAAAAGGAGAAGCTTCTTTTTACTTCAATATCAAAGTTTTCAAAAATAAGACAGTGGTCAGATTAAGTTATTGGCATGGGTAGTTTTAAACATTTTGTGAATTCGTGACATCTCCCAATCTGTGTCTGTATTAGAGCATGAAAGAGAAATATGCCATTATTTTCAATTCAAGCAATTAAGAAAGTATTATGAAATGACAGATTCCATCTCCTTTAAATAGGTTATGATCTGGCTATACTCTCAGACTTTACCAGGCTCTTGAAGACATTTTTTCAAAGATTTATTTATTTTTTTTTATTTAAGTCATCTCTATACCCAATGTGGGGCTCGAACTCACGACCCTGAGATCAAAAGCCACATACTCCACCGACTGAGCCAGCCAGGCGCCCCAGGCTCTTGAAGATATTAATGATTAACTGACAGAGGCACAGGATTAAACAACGTGATGCCTTCAGTAGGGAGTCCAAACCCTCTACTCATTTTCATTGAACATGTTGATACGTTTCAGAAATCTTGATAGTCTTCCAAACTATGCCCCATGTTTCTTTCATGAATCTAAATGAAAATAAAAACACTGTGTTCTTGTCTCCCTAGGGATTTGGCCAGATTCTTGAGAAGGAAACTCATGATTCAGTATTTGGAAAGTACATGAGTGAAAAGGAAAATGAAGGGAAAAAATTGAGGCAGAGATTGCATGGCATCATCCTGTTGCTTTTTTTGGACCAACTTTGGCTTTCCAGTTCTGTAGGACTGTGGCCTGTTCCCAGTGGGGTAGACCAAGTGAGGGTGGTGTCCAGCTTAGGAACTATTAAGATGTTGAACATCATTGACAGAACCACTCAGAGTGAGGAAGATATGTGTGGTGTTGAGAATTAATCAGTCTGGCAGTAATTTCTATGTTTTAATATTCAGATAGGCAATGATCTAGCAGAAAATGGCTTTTAGTATGACACAAAAGTCAAAGAGGAAGCAGTTATCACAATCATGGAACAGGTGTTTGGACATGATCAAAGATGTGAAGGCCAGTGCATGCTCTTTGCTCTGCCACTTTTTTTTAAAAGATTTTATTTATTTATTTATTTGCAAGAGAGAGAGTGGGGGGTGGGGGGAGGGGAGAAGAAGAGAAAAAAGCAGACTCCCTGCTGAGCAAGGAGCCGGGTGCAGGACTCGATCCCAGGACCCTGGGATCATGACCTGAGCTGAAGGCAGACACTTAACCAGCTGAGCCACCCAGGCGCCCCTATGCTCTGCCCCTTCTTGAACAACTTATTGGTATAGGACGTCATGAGAAAAAAATTAAAATATGATTATCTACATTGTAGGTTGAAAGGAAATATTTTCAAAACTCTATTTAACATATATGCTGTAGCTGATTTCATAATTTATTTAGGGACTTCTCAAATGACTTATTTAGTTATGCTATTTATGAAGTAAATCGGATTTTTATTCAGTTGTTACGTTATTTAGTGGCCAAGAGTATATCCCCCAGTTATATTATAATCCCCCAAACTTTCAGCTTCATGCTCAGGAGACCCTTAATGAATATATTTCCCACTGAAGAAACATCTAATTTATTGGGCATGAGAACAGGTTCTGACTGGAGAGCTCTGTGATTAACACAGCAGGGTCAACATCACGTTACTCTTCGTAAGCCAGTGGCCTTAATCACAGTCTAAATCAGGAAGGCTTGATCCACATGGGTGTGGAATGAAGTTTCTTTCTTTAGTGGTGGGGGCAAAAGGTGCACTGTGGGCAAAACTTTTATGGCTGACAGTGCATTACTTTCTTCCTCTTACCGGTTCTTGTCAGTTCATTGTTTCTCTCTCAGCCCTTCCTGCTCACGGTTGCCAGAGAAAGGGTACTAGTTCTTGCTTTGAAGGGAACAGAAGAGCGCACACGTTCTGAGGGTCAGCTGTGGAAAATGGCACCAGCAGCGTATCCTGCTGACTGTCACTGTGTTCTCAGCAACTCCTCCCTTCCAAATCCTGGGGATTAACACTGGGGTTATTTGCTCTTCATGTCAAACCAGCCCAGAAGAATGGGCACGGCCAGTCAGTGGGATAAAACCAGCAAATGGGGACAAAGGCCCGACTTCCTCATCCTCACCAGCGGCAATGAGGACCTTGTAAGTTAGATTTCAAAACACTGGAGAATTCCACCTTCATACGTATAAAAAGAGTAGGAATAATACCCAAGTAACTCAGACATGGAAGGCAGCCGCCACGTGATTTGCAGAAGTTCACAAATGGGAGTCAGGATCACAACCAGAATTGAAGTAAGTTCAGAAAAAAATGTTATTCCTGACTTCAACCCTGAACATGAAACCGTGAACTGTCAGAGGAGAATTAGCAACGTATTCAGCAATTAGATAATTTTTTTAACTCTTGACAGGGCATAGGAAAGACAGGTTGCTTTATCTTAATGTGGTTCTTATTTTATTTTTAAATAACTAGATAACTCAGTGGGGCAATTAACATTCTGAAACAACAAATGATCGTATTACTGCCAGGTCTTGACTTACTGTAAAGTCTCCAAGGTAAAAAGGCTTTGAGCCCACAGTGAAACTCCATCCTCTTGTACTTAGGTAGGGCTCCTCAGAAGGTAGCATGTCTGGTGCCCCGCTGTTTGGAAATGACCCCAAGGCAGAAGTGGAAGATGAAGTTACAGTAGGAGAGACTGAGAATCTCAGAGGATTTGCTCTGTGATGCAGGGACTCTGGCCTGTGACAATTTCCAAAGAAGGTTTCACTGGAGGTATTGAAGGGTTGTGACTGTTTAGGTCTTTTACCCTGAGATAGTGATGGTGGCTGGTGGTCTCTGCATTTACTGTGTTGATTCTGGATGGCAACCCTGGAAAATTTTAGAAGCAGGGAAATATCATATGGAGTCTTGAAAGACATAAGTCAGACATGCAAAATACATTTTCTCAGACATTCCTTTTTCCCCCTTCTCTCTCTCTCTGTCTCTCTGTCTCTCTCTCTAACACACACACACACACACACACACATACTTTCTTTCCCCCTGGGGAAAAATCATGCATTGCCTAGAATAGAACTGAATCTCCCATATTTTTCCCCCAAGTAGGTTTTCCATAGTTATCATATGAGAGAAATACAATACAATATACAAGAGAAATATTATGGAATGGTGACTTTTCTAGTCACTTAAGTTGTTTTTTTCTCTGAATCAAGGAGTTATAATAAAAAAAGACTCCAAAGCCAGTGGTATGTCCATGTTGCAAGTTATTATTTAGAGACTTAATACCACCAGGTGATTATAAGCTTTAACATCGCGGACATTAAGTCTCGGTGCACCATTGCATTTATAATGAAAATACTCACTTGCAGTTGTAAAAAGCTTAAAATAAATTCTGAATCAGGTCTGCATTAGAGAAGCTGCCCTCTGGCTGCCTGAAGAGGCAATGGGGAGGGTGCGGGGAGAGGTGACTTTGCACACTTACCCTGGCTTTATGGGCTCTCCTCTAAGCGAACCCTCCACTGTGACACAGGATGAGAACTTGGCCTTGGAGCCGAATGAGGCCCTGAAATCTGATCAGCTAAAGGCCAATCTGCAGGAAGCTGTCATCACCTCACAGAATTTGCAAAACTTAAAAGGGAACCACTTTCACTTTCAGGGTTCTTATAGACTATCAGCTATTTCTCATACCGAAGCATTCATGGCAGCTTCACCTTTGGATGAATTTGTGTTGTTTAGGGTCTTTTGTGGGGTTTTTTGTTTGTTTGTTTGTTTGTTTTGTCTTGCCCCATCCTTCATCCTTAATATCTCTACAAACCTCTGTGTTGTAGATCCTGGGCACCCGGAGGCTGGAAAGTTTCATCAGTGAAGATAAGATCCCCTGCATGTACTTTCATTCTAGCTATCTTTCCCTTTTTTACTAATCCTCCTCACTCCTGCTGCTGATTTACAATGCCAAAGCCGCACCCTTATTTTTGCGGGATTCACAGAAGCACTTGGCTTTGAGGTGAGTGCTGGTGATGCACTTGTGAATCACTTTGTAAATGTGTGCATGCATTTAGCATATGGAAGGAATACCTTCCTTGTAGAGACTCCATTGAGTCAGGATTTCCCAAAGAGCCATCTGCGCCTGAGGACAACAAACCTTTATTCCATAATGATCACACTTTCTGACATAATTTCTTCTTTTAGGAGGATTTATTTTGAGCCAGACAAGAATTGGCTTTGTCTGTACTGAGAAAAGTTGCTGAGAAAGAAGTTGAAACTTTATGAATATTGATTTCAGTATGGCCCTTTTAAATGCCAAACTTTAAAAAATGGTTTCATCAATATAATATTCTTTCTTCTTGTTGCAATGTAAACTTGAACTGTGGAGAATATTTATACCAAACCCTTAAAGAAGATATCACTTTCCAAATACACAGAAAAGAAACTTGTCAGGGAGTTTAAAAAGCATTGGCTGTCCCCTTCTGCCGAACCAAGAGAAACTATGGACTCCAGAAACAAACTGAGGGTATTAGTGGGGAGGGGGGAGGGGGTGGGGGGATGCGTTAGCCTGGTGATGGGTATTAAGGAGGGTACCTATTGAATGGAGCACTGGGTGTCATATGCAAACAATGACTCATGGAACAGTACATCAAAAACTAATGATGTACTGTATGGTGACTAACATAATAAAAAAAATAAAATAAAACAAAAAGCATTGGCTCTTATTTTGGCTGTTTTTAAATAGTTACTACATGTGAGACCAGTGTGGGATAAGTGAGTCCTTCCTTGACTTGGAACTCTTCCATGATTGGTATGAGATTTAAATAAAATGATGGTTGTGGAACGCCAAACGTGGGGCCTGGAATATTAGATGCTCAACACATGCAGAGTGTGACCTTGACTGGTTTGAGGCCCCAGACACAAGGGACATATAATTGAGATTATGACCATAAAGTAGGTCTAAAACACTAGAGATAGAGCAAGCAAATATGAAAAGTGTAATCTACTTAGTTTAATAACTAATTGTTCTGAATATATTTTTCTTTTGATGGCACTATTTCCCCCGCTCACTTAGAAAGCAGAGGTGCTACAATGATATGAATTTTCAAATGTGGGTCTTGAAAAGGAAGAAAAAGGCAGAGAAGGAGAAAAAGGAGGAGAGGGAAGGGAAGGGAAAGAGTAGGATAGAAGAGTGATTACTTATGTATTATGTTATGCACTGAAAATGGGAAGCACTACAGCATAGTAGTTAAAAAAAGGGGGAGAAGACGCCTGGATTCAAGCCCTGCACCAGTATGTAATGGCTTTGTGACCTCAGGCAAGTGAGTCAATGCCTCAAGCCAGTTTCCTCTTCTTTGCAAAATGAGGATAACAATAGCACCTTCCTCCTGGAGTAGCAGTGAGGATTAAAGGAGATAAGTCCAGTGCGTTTAAGCAGCACGTGTTCTCTTTGTAAATCACAAAGATGAACTATTAATATATATTTCCTCTAGAGCTTATAACAACCCTTAAAGGGTTTATCCTTTATCCACTTTTATCCTACTTTTCCAAAGGTAAGTACATTTCTCAACATGGGAATGCTGATTTCCAAGGCCATGAGCCTACCTCTGTGCCTTCCTACTTTATGGCAAGCTATAGGGAATCTCTGCATTAATGGCCCACAAACTACTATCTTCTAATATTTATGATTTTATTAGAAACATGTATATATTTTGAGTTCTCAGTTATTAATGTACTGGTTTAGGACATATGTACTTTACAGATAGAATTTTAATGTCAAAGACACTACAAAAAAAAAAAAAGAAAAGAAAAGAAAACTATAGACCAGTTCCTCTGATGAATACTGATGTAAAAATCCTCAATAAAATACTAGCAAATGAAATTCAATAGCATATAAAGGATCATACATCAAGACAAAGTGGGATTTATTCCTGGAAGGATGGTTCAACACATGAAAATCTATCAATATAATACACCACATGATTGTCTCAATAGATGTAGAAAAAAGCATTTGATAAAATCAAACATATTCTCATGATAAAAACACTCAACAAAACAAAAAATAGAAGGAAAGCATCTCAAATAATAAAGACCCTATATGAAAATTCCACAGCTAGCACTATACTCAATGGTAAAAACTAAAAGCTTTAACTCTAAGATCAGGAATAAGACAAGGATGTCCACTCTTGCCACTTATTTTCAACATAATATTGGACGTCTGACCCAGAACAATTAGACGAAAAAGAGAAAGGTATCCAAATTGAAAGGGAGAGATAAAATTATCTCTGTTTATAGATGACATGATTCTTATATGTAGAAAACTCTAAAAAAGCTACCAAAAAAAACCTGTTAGAACTAATAAATTAGAAAGGTTGCAGTATACAAAATCAATACACCAAATCAGTTGCATTTCTCTACACTAACAATTAACAATCTGAAAAGGAAATTTTAAAAAATAGCATTGAAAATAATAAAATATTTAGGAATGAACTTAACCAAGGAGGTGGAAAACTTGCACACTGAAAATCACAAAACACTATTGAAAGAAACTGCAGAGGACACAGATAAATGGAAAGACATCCTGTGTTCATGGATTGGAAGACTGAATCTTGTTAAAGTATCCATACTACCCCAAAGTGACCTACAGATTCAATGTAATCCCTATCAAAATCACAATGGCACTTTTTTTTTTGGCAGAAAAAGAAAAATCCTAAATTTATATGGAATCTTAAGGAACCTCAATAATCAAAACAATCTAGAGAAAGAAGAACAGATCTTGAGGCCTCATATGTCCTGATTTCCAAACATGTTAAAGAGCTACCAGAATCAAAACAGTATGGTACTAGCATAAAGACAGACATATAGACTAATGTGACAGGAGAGCCCAGAAATAAACTCACACATATACAATCACCTGATCTTCCACAAGGTTGCCAAGAATACACAATGAGGAAAGGACCATCTCTTCCACAAATGGCACTGGGAAACTGGATGTCGACACGTAAAGAATGAATTGGACTCAACACCACATATAAAAATTATCTCCAAAGGGATTAAAGACTTAAATGTAAGACCTATGCTATAAAAATACTGGAAGAAAACATAAGATAAAAGCTTCATGATATTGGATTTGGTAATGATTTCTTGGATCTGACCTAAAAACACAGGTAATAATAATGGAAGTAGATAAATGAGATGATGTCAAACTCAAAACCTGCTCATTAAGGAACACAATTGACAGAGCGAAAAGGCAGCCTACAGAATGGGAGAAAATATTTATAAATCAAATAAAGGATTAACTTCAGAATCTCCACAAGAAAATAATAACCCAATTAAAAAATAAGCAAAAAACTTATAGATGTTTCTTCAAAGAAGATATACAGTGGCCAAAAAGCATATGAAAAGATACTTACCATCATAAATCATTAGAGAGATGTAAATCAAAACCACAATGAAGCATCACCTTACCTCCTTAAGGATAGACACTGTCAAAAAACAAAATGACAACAAGAAAGAGAGAAAGGAAGGAAGGAAGGAAGGAAGAGAGAGAGAAAGAAAGAAAGAAAAAGAAAGAAGAAAGAAAGAAAGAAAGAAAGAAAGAAAGAAAGAAAGAAAAAAGAAAGAAAGAAAGAAAAAGAAAGAAGAAAGAAAGAAGAAAGAAAGAAGATAGAAAGATAGAAAAAAAGAAAGAAAGAAAGAAGAAAGAAAGAAAGAAAGAAGAAAGAAAGAAAGAAAGATGAAAGAAAGAAAGAAAGAAAGAAAGAAAGAAAGAAAGAAAAGAAAGAAAGAAAGAAAGAAAGAAAGAAAGAAAGAAAGAAAGAAAGAAAGAAAGAAAGAAAGAAGGTATAAAATAACCAGTGTTGGTGAGAATATAGAACCCTTGTACACTGTTAGTAAGATTGCAAAGTGTGAAACTGCTATGGAAAACAATATGGAGTTTCCTCCAAAATTAAAAATAAAATAGCCATATGATTCAGCCATCTCTTTTGAGGAATTAAAGCAGAATCTCAAAGAGATACTTACACATCCATGTTCATTGCTGTATTAGTCAAAATACTCAAAGGTGAATGGAACACAAAAGTCCATCAACAGATGAATGGATAAACAAAATGTGGTATATGCATACAATGAAATGTTATTCAGCCTTAGAAAAGAAATCCTGTCACAGGCTACAATATAGATGAACTGTGAGGACATTATGCTAAGTGAAATAAGCCAGTCATAAAAAGACAAATACTGTGTGGTCCCACTTACATGTGTTATCTAAAGTAGTCAAATTTATAGAAACAGAAAGTAAAATGGTGGTTGCCAAGGGGTAGGAGGAAAAGGAAATGGGGAGTTGTTCAATGGTTATAGAGTTTCAGTTTTGCAAGATGAAAACTTCTAGAGTTCTGTTGCACAATGTGAATATAACTAATACTAGCACTACTGAACTCTACACTTAAAAATGATAAATTTTACATCATGTGTTTTTTATGTTATGTACCACTTAAGATGATAAACTTTGTTATGTGTTTTTATCACAATTAAAGGTAAAAATTAATTCATTCATTAATATAAGGAATACTGAAGACGAATGTGGTAGGGGGAAAGGATTAGTTTGGCTACTGGTCATTGAAAGCAGGTCTACAAAGAATAGTTTCAAAATTAATATTGAAAAAATATTTTTAGTTGAGTTCCATTCCACTGGACATTTATCAAACACTTTTATGGTACAGTAGAACACCTCTGATGGATCTTTAATAAATATTTCAGTAGATAAATCTTCAAAATATATATCTTAAAGTGATGATTTCTCACCCTTAGGAATCATAGGAAAATTTCTCCATAGTAACATCTACTTTGTTGGCATTTCCTCCACATTCCAAAGAGGTTGTTAGCCCTTTGGATAATTTTCAGAATTAAGCTGATTTAATTTGGGAGAAAGCTATTTTGAATCCATGAATTAATTCAAGTAGGGGGAAGCCTACATGTTGTATCCTTTGGGAAAATGGAATTGTATGATGCTTTGCAAAAGGAAGACCGTGGAGTGGGAGAAAAGAATAAGTAGACATGAAACATCAAAGATGGGAAGAGAGATAGAGAATGAGGATGAAAGTAAGAAGAGGTGACATGATAAAAGAGGAGGATAAAGGGTGGAATAAGTTTAAGTTAGAGAAAAATTACCTAGGAGTTGAATATCAGACAATAGAGAGGACATTCACACTATTTTAAAAGCAAACTCCATTGAGCTGAACTGGAAACAGAAAATTAACACATTTAGAGACTATGAGGTGCTTCTTGTAGTTCCTGTAGATTCGGGTTGCTGTGACCTAAAATAGTGTTTGCTGGGGGTCTTCACGAATGGAGAGATGAAGAAAGTCAAGCTATTTATAGAGAAGTAAATATAATGCAAATTATTTCAGTTAGCAAAACATGGTTTTTAAATATGAAAATATAGAAATAAAGACTAAGGGATAACATATCCCTTACAGTATTTACATATATGGTTAAGACTATTCAAAAAGCATCTACAGAGAACTCTCTCCATGCCTCAAGCTGTAGGAGACTTTTTGAGGGACACATAAAGGGCATATATGGTCCTTTCCTGCTAAAACTCACAACCTCCCTCAGAAGAGTAAGGACTTACATACATGAAAAACTTTGAGATCAATTCACAAAAGTTATTTACTAGGGCCTTACTGAAAGTCAACCATGATGTAAAATGTGTGGGCAGCCAAGAAGGGGAGGCTAAATCCAGGAGCAGTGATGGGAGAAGACCAAGACTGAATGTTATTAAGAATTGGATAAGAGGGATGCCTGGGTGGCACAGTCGATTAAGCATTCGACTCTTGGTTTCTGCTCAGGTGATTTCAGGGTCATGAGATTGAACCCTGCATGGGGCTCCACAGTTAGTAGGGAGTCTGCTGGAGATCCTCTCTTCCTCTCCCCCTACCCCTCTCCCCACTAAATTAAATAAATAAATCTTTAAAAAAAAAAGTGGATAAGAGAAGAAAAAGGGGACTCTGGGAAGGGGACATGCTGTACAATGGTTTGGCAGGCTATTCACATTTTTCTGAATAAAGGAAATGTTGGCAGGGGCAAAGAAGAGGAAATCAGACCTCTGGGCTCAATCACAAACAGGACATAGAATGGGTCTCAAAGGTAGAATGCCTAAGGATGGAGATACAGGAGCTAAGGATAACTGAAGTTTTTCATCTGGAAGATGCAGGCTAAGATGCTCAGTGGACACACTGAAATCATTGAAAAAGAAAAAAAAAAGAGAGATTGGTTGTAATGGTAGGTGACAAATCCATAAAGCACTTTTTTCCCAAGGCTGTATTTGACCAACATCTACAACTTTAGAGTATAGTTTCTCTCCCACTCTCTGTCTCCCCCCCACCTTCTTCTGTTCTGCCATAAGAGAGAGGCAAATGGACTTTAGTAAGAATTCAAGTTGCTTTTTAAAATAATATTTGTTTGAGGCCTGAGTTGTCCCTGCAGACTCTTAGGCTTTTTCCAGGAACCTTCTGGGAAGTTGAGGTGTGTACCTGGTCTTTGAACTCTGAGCTGGTCAGGGGTGCTTCCTTCTTTGCAAGGCTGGGAAAATCCAACACGAGGCAGAAGTATTCCAGGAAAAAAATTTTTTAGACTGTGAACACAACCTCATGGAAAGATCTGTAGTAAAAGAAAGAAATCACAAAAATATAGAAAAAAAAAAAAAGAAAAATTCTTAGATGAAGAGGTGAGAAGGAGAACAAGTAACATTTTTGGTGGTATTTTCAGAAATATTTGATCAAGGGGCACCTGGGTGGCTCAGTCAGTTAAGCGGCTGCCTTCAGCTCTGGTCATGATCCCAGGGTCCTGGGATCGAGCCCCGCATTGGGCTCCCTGCTTAGCAGGAAGCCTGCTTCTCCCTCTGCCTGCCACTTCCCCTGCTTGTGCTCTCTCTCTCTCTCTGTCAAGTAAATAAAATAAAATAAAATAAAATAAAATAGAAATATTTGACCAAAACCATTAAATATTTGTTGAGCATATGTACTTGAGTTGTTAAATTATTTTGTTCATTTGTATAACTATCAGATTTACTCTTTCTCTGAATGTGTCTACAAGACATTCTTTCCAACCCTCACCTCTGCTCTCACTTTCTCTCTTTGCCCTGAGCAAAATAACACATCATACTTGTCAACTCTGGTTTTCTTAGGGCATGTAATACACCATGGTTTGCTTAAGTAGCCGACAGGAACTTCCTGACAGGACCTTCAGCCTTGCTGCATCATGGACCCATCTGACAGTGGAACCACATTGTGCCATAGTTTGATTATAAGAAGCTGATATGGGTATGGTTATAGATATAGATGGTAGAGATAGAACCAACTTTTGGCATATATACACACAGGACAAGGGGCTATTTGGCACAGATCAACATTCTTTTTTTTTTTTTTTTTCCTTCCTGCTTTTCCTTGCTACTGGTAGGGGTATGTGTTAAAGTTGCCCAGGGGAACATGATCCTGGCAAAGGATTAGCAGAGAAGGTCTCCAGAGGCTCAAGGAACAACATTTCCAAAGTTTAACTTTTTCCAATGACTTAAATAAACTAAATTATCACTTAAGGCTCCCTACCTATGTATAAGGAACTAACACTGAAGAAAAAATATCTTGCAGTGTTAAATAATTAAAATCTGACTAGATTAAGCCAAAAATAATCTGCACAATATCTATATGATTAGGAAAGATTGCCAACAGATTCATTCATTTATTCCACTAACACTGAGAGCACATCTACTATTTATCCAGGCACTGCTTGAGGCATCAGCTAAAGAATGCTGTCCTCATGGGGTTTGCATTCTAGTGCCAAGAGACATACAATTTTTGAAAAATAGTAAAAACATACCCAGTAATTATATGGTAAATTCTTCCGACAAAAATGGAGAAGAGAATAAGCAAGCTGGGAAGGGGGTCATTTTAAAGAGGGTGTCAGGAAAAGCTTCGTTTAGGAGACAACAGGCAAACGAAGAAGCTGACGGAGGTGAACTCATGTTTATGAGCCACACTCACATAATATATTGTCACTGTTTCATTGAGTCATCAAACCAGGAGTCCCAGGGCACCTGGGTAGCTCAGTCGGGTAAGCATTTGACTCTTGATTTCAGCTCAGGTCATGATCTCAGGGTCGTGAGATCGAGCCCCAGGTCAGGCTCTGCACTCAGTGGGGAGTCTGCTTGAAATTCTGTCTCTCTCTTCCTTTGCCCTCCCTGCCTACACTCTCTCTCTCTCTCAAATAATAAACAAATCTTAAAAAATGAACACACAAACAAAAAAAAACAACCATGGGTCCCATAATGTTTTCTGTCCCAGGCTAATTCTTGTACAAAATGTATGGCATATTAGGTGATCTGTTAGTAGCCTTTGGTTTCACTATGGAATACATTAATGGCCAATTTATCTAATCTTGTGCCTCAGTTTCCTCACTTTAAAATAAGGGTAAAGATACTACCTAGCTCATTGGACTGTGTAAGGATAATTTTGTTACAAAGTGCTTAGGACAATAATAATAATACATTATTATTGCTATTTTTTTATTAACAAAAGAATCAAATAGGAAAAGCCAGAACATCTCAGCATACACTTTCTGTTGAAGGCATGATAAACTTTTTGGAGATATAAATGAAGAGTTGTTAATTTGTTATAAAGTTACAAATGTTTGACCCTTTTCCATTATATACAGTTTAAAGTCTGGGTTTGGATTTATGAAATGGATAAAGTAAAGGTCATAAGAATTTTTGGGAGTGGGATGGAGTCTTAAACATCAGTGTCATGCTATGAACCAAGTATTGCTTGGGGCAAAGATTTTATTCCTTGTTCCTAATTTAATCATCTTGGGTGGTCCAATTTTTTTTTAACTTGGCATAGTTAACTATTTTTAATCATCACAGAACAACATCAAATTCTATATATGACATATGAATTTGGGGAAGAAAGGAATCATTGAACTAGTACACACTGACATACAGGGAATAAATTGAAGGAAGCCAGATTCAAATTTTCAGTTACCTAGTGTATTTACACAGTGGAATGTGACAAAAATCCTACTGTTGCTCCCAATACTCTGAAAAACCAAATGAGATATCTTTAACAGAATTATTGCCTTGTCTGATGGGCTGTGCATCCACAAGTAAAGAATCCCAAAGTTAAAAGGGTACTAGTGTAGTTAGTGAGTGATGAAAGTCTAGATTGGTCTAGCAACAAAACTGTTATCTTCCGCATGACAGTTTTCTCCTAGCAGCCAATGCCAAGGTCCCCCATCCCCATTGTATTTTTTAAAGATTCAGTAAAGTTGAGGTATCCAAAACTAGAATAAGGGGATGCTTATTTTCAACTATTTGAAGAGCATAGATAGTTGTTCCCTAAACAAACAAAAAGGTTTAAGTGTATTTTCAACAACTGGAGCCAAAGGAGGGACAATGCATGTCTTTACTTCTCCCCAGTGCCCCTTCTGCCACATTCCAAGTCCATTTGTACCACAGTAGCAACATTCTTTTTTTTTTCCCCATATAATCAAACATTTAGCCTCACGGGGTTATTAATCACACTTTGCACTTAGACGGCCTGAGTTTGAAAGGACATTGCTTAGAATTCTATAAACAGTCATTAATCCTTAAAAAAAAAAAAAAAAAAAAAAAACCCAGAAAGTTATGTGTTTTGTAATCATTTTACTCAAATTATGGAGTGTATAGAACTATAGAATTATCAAAGGTTTGCCATTTTTCATAGGATCCATGGTCTTTAATTGTTTTCTAGATGTGAAAATAGTGGTAGGTTTGATACAGTGAAATTGTTGAAAGATCCTAGCCACTTTGCCTAAGGCCAGACATCCTTTAGTCTTCTTTTTTTAACTGTTGCTTGAAGGTCATTTTTTCTCTGACGCTGGAGTAGGTCCTTGAGGTACCCTATTGCCCTCTGTGAGTTGCTTGCCCTTCCAGCAGCATCCGCATACATGATTCCCTTTGCTTCCGTAATTAAGTTTTTTCAAAATGAGGGCGTAAGACCTAACAACATTACTTGTTTTACTCGTTATTGTTTTTCTTTTTTCTTTTCTTCTTTTTTTAAGATTTTATTTATTTGACAGAGAGAAACACAGCGAGAGAGGGAAACAAGCAGGGGGAGTGGAAGAGGGAGAAGCAGACTCCCCGCGGAGCAGGGAGCCCCATGTGGCTCCATCCCAGGATCCCAGGACCATGAACTGAGCCAAAGGTATACCGACACTTAACGACTGAACCACCCAGGCACCCCTCGCTATTGCTTTTCTAATCCCTAGCATGATGCTCCTAGTAAATCATGTATGTTTATTTTTTTTTAAGATTTTTATCCATTTATTTGAGAGACAGAAAGAGAGAGAGAGTGTGTGTGCATGAACAGAAGGGATGGGCAGAGGGAGAAGCAGACTCTCCGCTGAGCAGGGAGCCTGATACAGTGCTTGATCCCAGGACCCTGAAATCGTGACCTGAGCCGAAAGCAGCCGCTTAACCAAGTGAGCCACCCAGGCGCCCCACACAATGTATGTTTATTTTTGAGTGATGAATGTAATATGGCTCTGAAGTTCCAAGTAAAATTCAGCCTCTATTATGAACTCACTGTGTGACCTTAGGCAAATTCATTGAACTTCTTAGTGCTCAGGATCTTTTTTTCTTTTCTTTGGCAGAAATAATAATGCTAACAGTTTAGGAGCAATTTTTGATGTATCAAAAGTTGTTACGAGCAATGTATTAGCTCATTAAATCATATAAAAATCCTATGAAGTAGATATTCATTATCTTGAAAACATAGTTGAAAGAATTAAGGCCCAGAGGGATTAAATGACCTGTGTTATTAGTAAAGCTATCAAGGACAGAATTGGGAATTTGAATCCAGGCATTCAGTCTCAAGGGCCCAGGCTCTTAGTCATGCACTCTGTGCGCCCTAGAGCCCCTTAGATGATTTCTCAGTTTTGTTCCAAAATCAATGTTGAATAATAGTGGAAAAAAAAAAAAGAAAAACTTTTCCATTGATTGTATCTGGATACAAAACCTACCTCAACATTTTCTTTCTTTTATAGCTATTAACTCTTTAGTTGACTGATACATAACATTCTTATTTGTAAAAGAGTCCTATACTAACATTTACCTTGTGCTTATCTAGTAATTTAAATAAATTAGTGTCTATAATGTGCCAGCATCTAACAAATGAAATTATTTAAGTGTTGGGGTAATAAAAACAATAGATATGCTCATGTGACTTGATTTAAATAAAACAATGAAAAATACCAAAATTTGTTTTTCTGAAGTAGCCTATAATTGGGAAGAAAACAGTGCTCATTTTAAGCCAGAATTGTTCAAAGATCTACAAAGAGAGTAGATCTTAAACATTCTCCTCACAAGAAACACAAATTACAACTATGTGAGGTGATAGATTTTAACTAAACTTATCATGGTGATCGTTTTGCAATATGTGCATATATATAGAGGGAGAGAGAGATGCCAAGTTATTATATAGCACACCTTAAACTAATACAATGTTATATGTCAATTTTATCTCACGAAGACTGGAAAAGATCTACAGTGGCTGAGTTATTTGGAAAGTTATGTTTCCCGGTTGTTTGGGGGCAACACTTTGCCCCAAGGCAATAGCTTAGTCTGGGTTAAAACACAGACACCGCTAACAACAATTAAAAGAAAAGCAACTCTGTTTTATTTGATTAGGCAGGTAATAATACTCCTAGTTTACAGATGAGGCAACAGAGACCTGTGTGCCCACGGTTACACTGCGGAGCCGGGATTTGGGAAGATGGATCTGATTCAAATCCTCTGCACTCCTCGTGGCTACATTACTTGCTATTGGAAAAGCAGGGATTTAGATAACATTTGCACTTCTCTAACGGGCTCGCACTGCTTGACCTAGCTTCTGTTCATGGCACTCAACTCCAGGATGTTCATTAATTCACTCGACACATTATTTATGACGTGCCCGATTGAGAGAGATCTACTGCATGGACATCACAGTCTCTGGAATTAATTTTAAGCGTACCAAGGAAAATTACTTTTGTTTCACTGCTTTCCAAGAATAGAGATTTACCACTAAAATTTTAATTTTGTAGGGTTACCGTTTACCCTTTTTTCCCCCCAAAATTAACAGACCTGGTTGAATAAACTTTGTTTTCAGACAAACTAGATAGAAAGAAGAAAAGCTTTGTGACATGGGCACTCAGCCAGTCTTGAGGAATGAACACAACATTTTCAGAGTCTTTGGAATATTAAGAACAGGTCATAAGTAAAAGAAAATAGGAAATAAGGACCGGAGGTTGGGAAGCCTGGAGTCAGTTCAGACTGTCTGAATCACTTATGTTGTGGTGGTGATTTGAGCTGACAAAATGTTATTGGAGGGATCACTCTCCTCAACACTGTTTGCTTTGGGAAGTCAGGCAGAGATTTATTATGGCTGAAAGCCTTTACAGCTGTCGGATGTAAGTGCTGGGTTAAGAGAGTTGAAAATATCAGCTGAAATTAATAGCATGAGTTGTGATTTTGAATATCTGCAACAGTTGCAATGGGACGAAAAAAAAAGAAAAAAGAAAGCCAGAGACCACAGTTTTATTCTACATCTATGATTGCGTTTGGTGCAAAAAAAGTCATGACATGTGATACATGGAAAGGGGGCAATTTTATATCCACTGACTATAACCCAGATATCTGAAATGCTGACATACAGGCCTGACAATTAATGGGATGGCATTTTGATGTAAGTAAAGATGTTAGACTCAATGGCTAGGATGGTAGAAGAAAGGAAGCACTGGAAGTGATGTCTTTCGAAAGAATGTTCATCCTGAGGAGTAACAACCACCACAATGCATGAGTAAAGATGCCAAGAAAAATACATTTGGAAGATGAAGATAAATTGATGAAAGGTAGATCACACTGATAGATAGGTATGTTAAATAAGTAATCATTATTTTTATGTCTATATCTCTACATATGCCATGTTATAATTCTATTTATCCTTCTATCTGTCTTGGAAAATGTAAGTTCAATCAAACACGAAGGAAAGATTTCAGGTTTTGTTTCCCTTGCTGGGTCTATAGGCACAGTGGTACACATCTGAAAGACTTAAACAGATTTTGTGATGGAGAATGACCCATAGCTAATATTTATGAAACTCTAAGTATGGGAATTCATATTAGAGAGCGGTTTCTGACGTTGCTTGGCAAGGAGTCCCTTTCTTGAGAAGAATGTCATCGGTTCATTTCCTCTGAATGCACTCTGAGAAATACTGTTTCGGAGTGGAATGTGTATATTGAGCAGGTCTTCCATTGCTTGTCTTTGGTAATTATACTTACTGGGTACATAACTCAGAATCTGGATACAAAATAGCATTGAGTGAATCAATACATCTAATAAAGGAGTCACATCTATGTTCCTGTCACCTTAAGGGTCGTACAACCTGTTCTCAACTAAAGGATGTATCTGTTCAAATGTAAAGAAATACCAACATGTCCTGTAGACTCCAGTATGCTAACTGTAATAGTGACACGCTGATGCCAATGACCTAGACCCCTGTATTGTGATGTCGCCTGGTGTGTTATAAATGTGTTTAAAATATGGACGGAGGGAATGATGCATATTTTGGCTAGGCATCTGATTTCACCAAGTTACTAACGTTTTTATTAAAATAGGACAGTCAGAGGATAATGAGATATTCCCTCTCTATTCTGCCTTTATCTCCTGCTTCCCTTGTTTACCCTTGTCATTTTATCACTTTCAGGATTTTCATTCAGTTCAGAAATAATGACATAAAGTACAGATGAAAATTTCCCTGCAAGAAGCAGAATCATTAGCATGACTGATTAATAATAAATAATAATTTTAAAAAACGAGAGGTCTATCCCTCCACTTCCATTGCTTCAAAACACCTGTGGCTTCTGTGGTCTTTGGATAAAGCCACTGTCTGCTTCTTTCCTCTGGTCTCTCTAGTCTTACCCACCACCTCCCTCACTATATTCCACCCAATCTTTGTTCACACTCTTTGCATTTCAACCAGAGTACCCCCTTCTCTTTCTTGACCACTCCATGTCACTTGCGCACACTGTTACTATGACCAAAGTGGCCCTTATTCACCCAAACAACAGCTTCCAACACCTTGCCACCAACCTTCACCCTCCTGTTATGTAGAAGAGGTGACACCAAGTGGCAAATGCCGAGCCAGGGCGCTGGACTTGAAGATGAAAGCAGAACGAGGTTCTACCTGTGACTCAGTGTGTGGCGAGGGAGCAAGGTCTTGAGTCTAACAAATGCTCATTTGCTCCAGTACAGTGTGGCTTGTGGGCTATGTTCCAGAAACTTTATGTAGCACAGTGTTATAGTGGAATTATCCCTCCCCTCAAATTCTTATGTGAGGTCCTAACCCCCAGGACCTCAGAAGGTGATTGTACCTGGAGATAAAGCGTTGGAAGAGGTAAATAAGGTAAAATGAGGTCATACGGGTGGGCCCTAATCCAATATGACCAGTGTCCTCGTAACAACAGGATGTTAGGACACAGGCAAGAGGAAACAGGAATACCGCGTGGAGACACAGGGAGAAGGCGGCCCACAACAAGCCAAGGAGAGAGACCAGAGAAGAAAGAACCCTGTCCACACCTCAATCTTGGACTTCCAGCCTCCAGAGGGTGAGAAAATAAATGTCTGTGGTTTGAGCCCCCCCAAGGGACTTGATTATGGCAGTCCTGGCAAGCTAATACACAAAAGGTGTCCTTATTTAAAAAAAAAAAAAAAAAAAAAAAGGTGTCCTTATTTAGTAGGATGCTCCAGTTTAAGTTTTTTCTGCCCTCACCTAAGGAAAGCAAAGTTCTCTATTCCACGCCCCAGTCTTGAGCGTTTACTGCACTCTGTTCTAAAGCAATAGTGATAAATATTTCCATGCAGGATATTTTTCACTCTGGAGACGATATAATTGGTTCTAAAGAGAAGTACTTTCCAGACTAAGGGCTGCTGCCTTAATATGTGCCATATGAGAATGTAAGGCATAAAGGGTGAAATACTTTAAAAATTACATAGGATTGAGAGGCAAGTGCAATGCCGTAGAATTTGGAGTAACTTACTGGGTACCCAATTGGTGCAAAGCACTGAGTATACAGAGGTACTGTGTGAAATAGAAAGGTAAATAGGGCATCATCCCAGCCATGCAAAGTTCACCGTCTCACATGGGAAAAGAAATGTGTGACAGTTGTCTTTTGGAGAATCTGAGGGTCATCTCATTCAAGTAGGGATACTTCAATCTGACTGAAATGGATCTTAATTTTTCAGCCAGAGAGGACTCTGTTTTCTAAATTCTTTACTATAAGATTGAATAGGAAACTCCCCCCCCCCACTTTTTTAGTCTCAAATAATGGAAACCACCTTGTTTCAAATATGGGAGTAAAATGTGCTACATTTTTATAGAACGCTGCCTTTGAAAACTGAGATACTTTGGGGAGTTAGTTGGTAGCTTTAAAGATTTTTCTTAGTATTTACAATATACTGAACGCTCCTCAAAATCCCCGAGATACATTTCCATTTAATATTCCCAACATCTGAAGAATTTGCTTCTGTTGACTCCTGCATTACAGATAAGGAAAGAGAGATTTGGGGGTGTTGGGTAGCTTGTCAAAGATCACAAAACTGCTAAGTAGTGGAGAAGGGCGTCAACACTAACGGATAGGAAGAGCTCGTAGATATCATGCATTACTACCACATTCATTTTTATAATTTGTAACTCAAATAAGTCCTTTTCCCAAACTAAGGTAGCTAAGGAACCAAGGGACCCTTAAAACAGAGATGTTCTGTGTGAATATTCATTTAGAGTTTGGCACAAAATAAGAGTAGAAACATAACTATTTCTAGATAAAGCAAAGCAAAATATGCACTTTGGGATTGATTTCCTAATCAAATTATCACCACAGTACTAACAGTCATGTAATGGGGAATATTTCTTATCAACGTGACTTCATCTTTAAGCTCCATATCAATACTCTTAGGACAAACATAGCCCTTAAAGTTGGTAGATTAAATGCTCTGGGGCATTTCTCCACACTTCATGTATCAAGAGTTGATGCTATGTTTTGTACGTACTCGTGGTTCATGATATTGGATATTGGCCAGCCTTCAATGACAGTCACATTCAGATCACACTGAAAAACACAACCAAATATTGTTTTCATTATACCAGTTTAGTTAAAAGAAAAAAAAAAAAAGGTTGAGGGCGCCTGGGTGGCTCAGTTGGTTAAGCTTCTGCCTTCGGCTCAGGTCATGATCCTGGAGTCCTGGGATCAAGCCCCACATTGGGCTCCCTGCTCCGCAGGGAGTCTGCTTCTCCTTCTGCCCCTCACCCTGCTCGTGCTCTCTCTCTCTCTGAAATAAATAAAAAAATCTTTAGAAAAAAAGATTGAGAACAAAGTACAAGTGATATCCAAAGTACTAGTGAAATGTGCCAAAGTAAGTTTCAGTTCTAGTGGCACTCTGCTCCTCTATTAAGATATAAGAAAGACATTCTTGTCTTTAACCAGACCCAATCCCCATACTCCTCAAAAACATGTATTTAGGGCGCCTGGGTGGCTCAGTTGGTTAAGCAACTGCCTTCGGCTCAGGTCATGATCCTGGAGTCCCGGGATCGAGTCCCGCATCGGGCTCCCTGCTCGGCAGGGAGTCTGCTTCTCCCTCTGACCCTCCTCCCTCTCATGCTCTCTGTCTCTCATTCTCTCTCTCTCAAATAAATAAATAAAAAATCTTTAAAAAAAAAAAAAAAAAACATGTATTTAGCACTGTTTCTTTTTCATTTTATAGACACTGGCTTGAACTCAAATAATAATGATCCAATTAGTGTTCCCTTATTAAGATAGGAAAAATGATTCCATATAATATTTGAGAAATAAAATTCTATGTCTGTTTGGAATTTCAAATTCATAGCTATCAAAATGCAAAATGTGAAGTGAAAAAATAGTAATGATCTAGCTTACTAGAGCAATTTTGACAGTAGTATGGAACACCTTACTTTTATTAAAAAAACAACAGATTATTTCAATTTACTTTGTCTTGTGTTTGCTTCTTAAAGGAGATAATTCATGGAAAGCACCTGTCAAAGTGCTGAAAACATTGGAGGACTCAAAGTTAACCACTACTTTTTTTTTTTTAATGGAAGAAGAATTCTTATAGAAAATCAATTTAATATTATTCCTGAGAGGACTAATGGAACTAAAATATCATGCTATGGAACTTCCCATGAGTTTCTCACTGGCTTTCATAATTCTCAAAAACTGACATGATATATGTCCTATATTAGACAAACAATCTTGGGCTGTGAAGATTCAGTTTCTATAACAGGCATTATTAGCATAAAGTAAACATTAATGGGGCGCCTGTGTGGCTCAGTTGTTAAGCGTCTGCCTTTGGCTCAGGTCATGATCCCAGGGTCCTGGGATCGAGCCCCACATCAGGCTCCCTGCTTGGCAGGAAGCCTGCTTCTCCCTCTCCCCCTCCTGCTTGTGTTCCTTCTCTCGCTGTGTCTCTCTCTGTCAAATAAATGAAATCTTAAAAAAAAAAAATAAAGTAAACATTCCAACCAGATACCCTATTAGAGTATTATCAGTGAGACACAAAAGAACTGAATGAATGTTCTCCATAACAAAATACATGTTCAATGGGAAAAAAAATCAAAATTTGTCCATACATTTTGTTTTTTAGTTCAAATTTTGTCAATATCAAGTCCAAGGGACTTTTCAAAAAAAGAAAAAAAAAGTGCAAATGTGTTTCTCAATTGGCCCATTTATTTGGGTTTGATTTTTCATATGAAGAATCTTCATTTTTAAACTATTCTCACCAGTATCTTTAAGAAAATGACAAAGGAGAGTACGTATGTAAATTAGACCTAAAAATGTAAAAACAATTCTGTACTCATTTTGAGTGTAAAACTAGCTTGCGACATGGATAATATAGGGATGATACGTGGATGGTAACTAATAAGGATAAATATGAAGTTTCATAAAGGTTGGTGACTTATGCACAGTGGGAATGGCTTTTAGTTTAGAACGAATAGCATCTGCAGTGTGATTTCCATTTCCCAGAAGATGAGTGATGTTGAGCATCCTTTCATGTGTCTGTTGGCCGTCTGTATGTCTTCTTTGGAAAAATATCTATTGAAATCCTCTTCCCTATATTTTACTTGTATTTTTTTTTTGTTTTGGGGGGTTTTGTTATTTTTTTGCTTTTGCTAATGAATTGTATGAGTTCTTTATATATTTTGGATATTAGCCCTTTATCAGATATATGACTTGCAAATATTTTCTCCCATTCAATAAGTTGCCTTTTCATTTTGTTGAATGGTTTCCTTTGCTGTGCTACTTTTTAGTTTGATGTAGTCCCCTTGCTTGTTTTTACTTTTGTTGCCGTTGCTTGTGGCAACTGATGTCAAGGAGCTTACCACCTATGTTTTCTTCTAAGAGTTTTATGGTTTCAGGCCTTACATTCAAGTCTTTAATCCATTTTGAGTTAATTTTTGTGTATGGTGTAACATAGTGGTCCAGTTTCATTCTTTTGTATGTAGCCATCCAGTTTTCCCAACACTATTTATTGAAGAGACTGTCCTTTCTCCATTGTATATTCTTGCCTCCTTTGTCATAAATGAATTGGCCATATATGTGTGGGTTTATTTCTGGGCTCTCTATTCTTTCCCATAAATTTATGTGTTTGTTTTATGCCAGAACCCTACTGTTTTGATTACTATAGTTTGGTAATATAGTTTGAAATCTTTAGGCCCCTAAATGTGTGCCAAACCTGACACCGCTCCCTGTGGCCAAAGCCCTAGGATAAGCAAACAGGGCTCTTTCAGAGAAAGCCTGGGGGTGTGTCTCAGGCTGCTGTCTGTGCAATGCTCTAGAGGTGGGAGCCTGCCAAGAACTCTCTCTTCAATTGTTACAGTCTCATGAGACCCGGGACCCCAAGCCCCCCTGGCCACCAGAAACCAGGAATCGAGGGGCATCCCCTGGGCATCAGCTGCAAAGACGGGGACACCAGACACTTGTAAATCTCCCTTCTAGAAGGTACAGAAGGGAGTAGCACTGTGCAGCTGGGCAGCTGAAGAGCAGTTGGGGCGGGGGGGCGGGGGGGAGGAAGAATAGCACCCGCCCACTGAAGATTAAGGTCAGCCCCTAGATGCGTCTTCAACCGGAAGCCTGCCCTGCCCACTGCAGCTGTGATGGGAAGCTCACAGGTCTCTTTCCCAGGAAGACAGAGCTCCTGAGGCTCTTGCTTCTCGCTGTGCCCTGAACGTGGTCGCTGTTTAAGAACTCTTCCGCGGTTGGTTATCGTTCTGTGGGACCCGCAAGCCTAAGACTCCCCGGGCCACCAGAGCCAGGGCACGCGGAGGTGACCCCCCCCCCGCCCCGTGCAGGTGCAGAAACCTGCCAGGGGGAACACGGGAGCCCCAGACGTGTGTAAACGCTCCCCTCTGGGAGACGATACTGGTGCTCTGGAGAGGGACAGGGGGACAGCGTGGAGATGGTGCCTGACAGGAAGGAGAAGAAGGAGAACACAAAACTTGGGAGAGGGGACATGGCGCCCCCCAGGAGCAAGGAGGAGGGGAAGCGTGAGGTGGCAGCTGCTAGGCTTCCTCCTGCAGAGCATGGAGCAGGCTGCTGGATGTGCCACCAGTGGACGTCTGGCCGTCAGGTGGAGGCTCCTCAGCGGGTGCTGGGCTCTTCCACGCTCGGACCCGCCTCCCATGGCCTCCACGCAGGGCTGCACCACGTGAGTCCTCCAGCCTGTGGCGCTCGGCTCCTGAGCCCCGGCGGTTTTCAAAGCTGGATGTTTGGGGGGCTCATCCCTCAGGTGCAGGTCTTAAAAGTTGCGGGTGCCTGATGTGGGGTGGGAACCATTTGCTCCTGGGGGAGCAGCTCCAGGTTCCGAGCTGCAGGGCGGTGAGCCGCGTGGGGAGGGCGTTTGGCAAGACCGTGTCCCAGCCTCTCTTGCCTGCTTGCCTGCGCGCCGGCTCTACCTCGCTCCATTCCGAGGAGTCCGGCTATCACCAATTTTTAAGTTTTTCTCAGAGGAAGTTGCTCCATATGTCGCTGTGGATTCTGTGTGTTTCTGAGAGGTGGTGAGTTCAGGGTCTCCTTATGTCACCATCTTGAACTGGGACCTCCTATGACCTTTAATTTCCGCATGGTGTTTTTTGGTTTTGAGTTTTCCTGGTTTTAAAAAGCTCGTGAAGATTTTGTGTGTATGCCGGGGCCTCATCTGGTCTTTCTGCTCCGGCTTTTAACTTATAGAATATGCTTAGGAAGGCATTCTGTAGTTTGAGATTACATTTTCTGCTGGCTCTTTTAGGATTTTGTTTGTTTACATTGTACTTTTCTTTTTCAACTTAAATCTCAAAAGTCTCATATTTCCCTTCAATTATTTCCACCTTTAAGGTTAAACTTTGCCTTGACATCTAACAGTATGGGCTGGTTCTGCCTGTTTTTTTTGGGTTTGTTTGTTTGCTTTAAACTATTTTCTTTTGCATGACTCATTTTGCTAAACTAATGTTTAGGATGTTTATCTCATTGTGTGTTATTGTAGATCATTCTTATTCTGAATATTATTCTGTTGTGTAAATACACCACCCCACCGTTCATCCGATCTTCTATTGAATGGCTCTTAAGTAGTTTACATTTTATGGCTTTTACTGAAATCCATTCCTAATGTTAGGAAGACTGCGGCTAGGAACATGCTAGTCTGTCCTACAGTGCATATATGTGTGGGTTTATGTTTGTTAGGTTTGACCTAAGAGTGCAAGAGTTGGGTATGGTCAATTTTAGTAGGCACTGACGAATAGTTTCCCAGCAGCCTGTGAGTGTTTATGGTTCACTCATATGCTTTATAATATTTAGCACTTTTGTCTTTTTCTAAATTTGGTGAGCGTTGTTATATTTGCTGTGTTTTTCATTTGCATTTCTCTGGTTGTTAATCAAAGTGAGCACCTTTCCTGTGTTTATTTTCCATTTGCATGTATGTTTTCCATTGCCTTTACAAGTCTTTAGTCCAGTGTACTATTGAATTTTGTTTCCCATAGTGATTTGTAAGAGCTCTTTATATATTATGGATACAAGCCTTTTGTTGGTCGTGCTTCTATATTACAAATGTCTTCTTACACGTTGGGTTTGCCTTGATATTATTTTTATGTTTTAACAAACAAAAGTTCTTAATTTTGAAGTAGTCCAGTTAACCATTTTTCTTTGTTGGTAATTTTTTTCCTTTTTAAGAATTATTTGCCTAAACCAAGATAACTAAGATATTGTCCTGCAGTTTTGCTAAAGCATTATTTTTTTATTGCACTTAAATCTGCCATCCATTGATTTTTGTTGATAGGGTGAGATGAGAACTAATTGAGTTTTGTTTATAGGGTGAGGCAGGGATTTAGCTTCCTTTAGTCTGTGGTTGTCCCACTGTGGCGGGTAGAGTCCTCAGTTGCCCTGGGAGATCCCTGACCCTGGTATCTGGTATAATCTCCTCCCCTAGAGTGTATGGACAATTATAAGTATGATGGATTTTACTCTTGATTAGGTTATGGTATAGCACAAAGGTAAAGTAATATTTCAGATGTCATTAAGGCCTCAATTCAGTTACTTTGATTTAATTAAAAGGCAGATTATTGTAAGTGGATCTGATCTAATCAGATGAGCCCTTCCAAGGGACTTGGCCCTTTTTGAAGGGAGAGATTGAAAGCATGAGCGAAATTCTCCTGCTGGCCTTGAAGGCGTGAACTGCCATTTTGGAGAGGGGCCCATGTGCGTAAGAACAGCAGATGGTCTCTATCAGCTGAGGGCCTGAGTTCAACAACCGCAAGGAAATGAATTCGAACAACAACCATGTGTGCCTAGAAGAGGACCGAGAACCCCCAGCCCTGATCAGCGCTTCCAGGGCAGGCTGGGGAGGGCCTGAGCAGAGCACCCAGCTAACCTCTACCTGTGCCCACAAAAATGGTGAGTAATAAATTTGGATGGTTCTTAGTGACTAAATGTGTGATAATTTCTTAAGGCACGAGAAAAAACTAATGCACTTGTTCATAGAAAGCTATTTATTGAAAAACGCACTATTTTTCCCACTGCATTCTGGCAACGCTTTGGTCATCAGCCCATATAGATGTGTCTGGTTCAGATTCACTGTTGAGTCCATTGGCTAGTTAGTCAATGCTTGTTCTGATACCATGTTATCTTTTTATAGTAAGTCTTGATATCTGGTAGTGTTAAGTCTTTTAGGTTTGTTGTTAGGCTTTAAAGTTTCCTTCGCAGTTCTTGGTCCTTTGTGTTTCTGTATGAATTTTAGAATGAGCTGGAATTTTTAGAAGAAAAAATGCCAGAATTTTAATTGGTATAGCATCGAATCTACATAAATGCCTGTAATTCTATATTTTACCCACAATTTCATCTTTTATGTAATATAAATTGATTTCATACTATAAGCAAGAATGAAATAAATATATTTCTATTCCCGGCATATTCCTGCCTTAATTTCACTACCTAATTTCAATGTATAAAATTATTTTTCTTAGTCTTTACCTTTATGCTCATATTTATGTATGTCCTTCTAATTTTTCATCCTTAATTCATACCATGCATCTCCTTGCTGTAAAAGATGATGAAATCAGTATGTTTACACTATTTTCCACTTTCCTTATGTCTTTCCTCAAAACTTTTATATTATTTCTGCATTATTAAGGACTATGACATAAACATTCTGTTCTTTGCCCATAAATAACATACTTGTTTTAGATTGCCCTACAGTAAAATAAATTCCATGGCATTGCCATTTGTTAGTAGCTTTTCCACTCATTTTTTTGGTTAGTTGAATTTTATCCTCCATTAGTTTGTTCTGTTGTTGTTGTTGTTGTTTAGGAAAGACTTACAGGTTATGGGTTTTAATATTTTTCATTTTACTGCTTTTTAATATGAGTTACAGTTTGGCTATTTATAAAATTCTTGGTTCACACTTTGTTTCCCTGCATATTTTGGATAGCAGCTCCTCTATCTCCAGGAATTTCATTTTACTCTGGAGAAATTTGAGGTCAGACCAATTCTGACTCCTTTTGGTCACCAGTCTTCAGATAACGTTTCTCTGTTGTCTTTGCTGAGCTTTGCAGCTGTACTCAGATATTTCAGATGGTGAGGTGGTTGTCTTCAACATTTATGAAATCAAGATTTTGCATTTCTAGTGTTCCTTGTTACTTTGGGGTAATACCCAAGTTGAGAAAGCAAAAGTACAACTGTACTGTGTAACTTCTAAGCCAGGAAGTATCTATGCTACAGTGTTTCTTTGCTTTGTTCTTATGGGCTATAAATGTGTCTTCACAGATATATATATATCTACAAATATATAGATTTGTTATATATTTATATTATATATTATATTTTATATAATAGTTCTTCTAGTAGGTTTGCAACTTTACTCTTGAATTGGCAAAAGAGATAGCATCTTGTGGTTAGTTAAGTCAGAGAATGTTCTTCTTTACCATGTACGAAACCTTGTATTTAGATGTTACAATTTCCTTTGTTAATAAAAAAGCAACAACAGCTTCAACAACAATGCCAAAAGTAGCAGCAGCTACCAAGTATTAAGTAATTACTATGTACAGAACAATATATTAATCATTTCATAGGCATTGTCACATTTAATCCTCATACCAGCTCTGTGCTCAGGTAAATACTAAGGTCTAGTGAAGTGAGGTAACAGGAGGTAAGTTCCTCAGTTGGCAAGTGATAGAGGGGGAGGGGTCCCTGTGCTTTCTGATTTCAGAGCTTTCACCACCTTGGCTGGCTCCTGCTCAGCTAGCATGCACTTTCTTTGTTGGCTATCCAGAAGCTTTTTAGTTCAGTGTAGTCCCACTTGTTTATTTTGTCAAATCCAAAATATCATTAAGATCGATGTCAAGGAGCCTACCGCTTATGTTTTCTTCTAAGAGTTTTATGGCCTCAGGTCTTCCATGCAAATCTTTTTAACCTGTTTTGAGTTATATTTTGTTGATGTAATATAGTGGTCCAGTTTCATTCTTCTGCATGTGGCTCTCAAAACTGAAATGAGATATCACTTCATACCTGTTAGAATGGCTGTTATCAAAAAGGCAAGAAACAACAAGTGTTGGTGAGGATGTGGAGCAAAGGGGACCCTTGTGCACTATTGGTGGGAATGTAAATTTGTGCAGCTACTATAGAAAACAGTATGGAGTTTCCTCAAAAAAATTAAAAAAGAACAGTATGACCCAGCGGTTCTACTTCTGGGTATTTATCTGAAGAAATTAAAACACTAACTCGAAACAATATCTGTACCCCCCATGTTGGTTGCAGTATTATTTACAATGGTCAAAATATGAATACAACTTAAATGTCCATTGATGGATAAATGGGTAAAGAAAATTTGGGACACACACACACACACACACACACACACACACACACTGGACTATTATTCAGCCATAAAGAAGGCTGAAATCCTGCTATTTGTGATCATACAGATGGAGCTTGAGGGCATCATGCTAAGTGAAATAAATCAGAGAAAGACAAATATTATATGATCTCACTTATATATGGCATCTATTAAAAAAAAAAAAAAAGCCCATAGATACAAAATACAGAATGGTGGTTGCCCGAGGTGAGGGTTCAGGGTGGGCTAATATGTGAAGAGGTTCAAAAAAGTACAAAAAAACAAAAACAAAACAAAAACAAAAACCCAACTTTCCTAAGTATTCCTCAGATACCCATTTTCTATAAGTATTCTTAGGGAAGAGAGCTCAGAACTCACAGGGTGGAACCAGGAGCTACTGAAAGCAGTGACTAAAGGATTGTACCCACGGACCAGTAAAAATAATGGACTAGGGAGCCACTCTCAATAAAAAGAATGAGTTCCTGACCAAAGAGCATTCCTGATATTCCCTATGCTGGGGGACCTGACAACGGTTATCTGGCAGGATTATGGCCTGGTGATTGCAGTATGCCTCTGATTCTTCCTGTGAATAGAAATGCCTGTCATGCTTATCTGTCCCTTTCTCATCTTTGTATGTTGAATATGTGACAGCAGATAACTCGTTATTTTTAGCACCTAAGTCTTTGTATCAAGGGATCTGCATGCAAAATACTGAATCTAAAGATCCTCATCTATATCAACATAATTTAGATTACAAGATCCTGAACTTCAAGCCTGATGCTATATGATGATGATACTTTTGTGAGTCTCAGAAAGGAATGTGTATGCTTTGTGTGATGCAGGAACAGGAACTGTTGAGTCTAAAGACAGGTGGGGAGGAATTGTTTGGAAAAAAATGGCTGCAGTAATCCTTTTCCCTGAATGCAAGTGATTTGGTAGGACTCTTTCACATTGACTCTGAGCTTGGTCATGTGGCTCACTTTGGTTCATAAAATGATAGCAAGCATAGACTGGAAAAGACTTCGCTCACTGGGATTTGCTGCCTTGCTGCTCTTGGGAACCCAGTGACCACTGGGGAAGGATGTTGAGCTAGTCTGCTGGATGATAAGACACACACAGTCCAGTCACTCCTATTACCCAGCTGACAGCATGCCACTTGTAGGATGTGTGAATGAAGATGGCCCAAGTACCAGCCCACGCACTGGCTGAACTCGGACCCATGAGCAACCAGCAGGAATCATCTAAGAAGGCTCACAGAATTGTGAGCTACTTAAAAAAATGTTTTAAAGGTACTAAGTTTAGAATCATGTGTTAAGCAGCAATAGCTAACTGATATACCATCATTTGCTATCTGTATAAAATTGTTCAAGTGAACCACTGAAAAATATATAAAGTTCAATTTAAAAGTCTCAAATTCAGTCAATCTCAGTTAACTTTATGGATACCTGGTTCTACAATAGACTGCAAGTTATCACTGCAGTCAAGACTCAAGTGTTGAAGAGCAAAATCTGTAAGCAGGCATCCTCTGTAAATTGCTGTGTAACAAGGTTTTGCTGTGGTAATGATGAGGGTGGTAGCAGTGTGGGTGTGTTCTCCTGTTTGTGTGTCTCATACAGTGTTTATGCTTGGGTCTCTAGATTCCCAAGTCCAGTTGTGTGAAGTGAAGCATACATACAATGGCCATGGAAAATCTTGCAATTTAATATAATCCATTGAAGATCAAATTCATAACCATTTTCTTTAAAGACTTAAGCAATTAAGCAATAGTTTCTTAGGTATGACATCAAAAGCTTAAGCAGCAGGAGGAAAAAAATAGACAAATTGGACTTCACCAGAGTTGGATTTTTTTGCACGTCAAAGGTCATTATCAAGAAAGAATAGGAAAAGGCAAATGACAGCAGTTAGGAAGCCCGCAGAGCAGTCCCCAGTGGCTCTAACTTCAGCATGAGCTAAAGCCGTGGTGTTGGGAATGGATCAAAGGACAAAACATGCCCCCATCACATAGCAGAATTAGATATCTAGTTCCTGAGAGGCATTTGCTGTCCTGGATGCTTAGCTTGATGAAATAAATACGGCAATTTAAGATGAATATAGAGGAATGTGTGAAGTGGACATTTGCTGTATTTGCCTGCAGAGCATCTGTTCCTTCTGCTCATGGATTAGTGCCCTGCTTTGTCTTTGGTGTACTATTCCTCCTTCTCTTGGGGGCTCTAAGATATGGATGAGGCTGACTGTCTCTCTTCTCATCTCCTCTTCCCTATGCCCATCTGGACGAACACTGGTGGCAGGTAAGCTGGCCAGTCAGGCTGCTCTTCCCAGCCAGCTCCCGATCTTGTTCAAGGGTGATCAGAGACAGTCCAGTGTGATTCAGTCCTAGGGCATTAGTGAAATTATTGGGAAAGGGAAGCCATTTTCACCTGGAAATCATTTTATTGATAAATATTGTAATCACTTTAAACAAGTGTCATTTCCTTGCCAACCTCAAGTGTAGTAAGAGCCTATATTAAATGGAAGGACTGGGTAAAGAGTAGAAATGACCAGTGTATGTGTTGAAAGTGGGATATACATATGGTGGAGCTTGAGGTCTTGTAATACTGTCTGCAATGCTGTTAATATATTCTCCGACCTCAGGGCCTTTGCAGGCTCAGTTGTGGGTACAGTTCAATTATAATAATTGTATTCACCAGTAGATAAATGACACAAAGCGAGCAATGAAACAATTGTATCTTCCTCCATTTCCACAGAAAAGTTAACTTTTCTCCAGTCATACTCCAGATCCAAAATATACTGTTTTTATTGCCATCCCATTGACTCTCTCAGATGTTCATAAGTAAGGCATACACGCTCGCAGGTGTCCACACTCACACCTATCTGTCTGTTGCATAAAGAGCTTAAGCATCATTTATAAAACTTAGTCCCTCCTGCATGTGAAACACTAGTCTAGTGCCAGGATTTAACTATATTCCGATAAGTCAGATACATTCAAGATGATATGGTAAGAACTACTTAGGAGCACCTTCTAGGATTCTGTGATTATTTGATTTTTTTTTTTTGTTCCCATATTATAAAGTCAAAAATCCCCACAGTATTCTTGTACGAGTTAAATATATATTAGGAGCTCAGTAAATACTCGGTTGATTCATGGCATGTTGCTTTAGGCAAACTTTGTTTTCCCAAAGACCCTGAGAGACATTCTATGACGAATAGGTCTCGATTTCACAGAATTCCTATAATAGCTATCTACAGTCTCCATTTTCTTCCAAAGATTAATCTGCTTTGGATGGGAATTTTTGATAAAGACAGCTCTATCACAACCCATAAAAATAACTCGAATTATATCAAATTGTGGTGCCACAGTTACTGTGGGAAGTACTAACCTATAAGGAAGCCTGATCTTAAAACAACTTTTAAACAATTTGTTGCTTACTGACTCTTGCTTTATGAGGACCAACTTGAGATTTATCATGCTTAATTGGGCCTCAGGGAAACATTTACTATTTTCAACATGATATAGCACAGGAAACCTCCCCACACACATCTCCCGAAGACACAATGTATCCTTTGAGATTGTAGATCTGGAGTGAACCATAACTGATGTGTGTTATGAAAATAGCCTATTATTTATAGACAGATGGATTTATTTCAAGATATCCTGACTTCCTACATATGACCCATCATTCCAAGATAAAGTCACTTTTCAATAACCAGCCCTGATAGTAATAATCTCTGTGCACATGCCACATCAGAGGTTGCAAGTGTTTTCATATAATATGTGTCACTTCATGGAACATTTGAATATACTGTATAAAATATAGATCACCTGGAAATAACTTATGCTTGGTTTTGGAAGATGTTTGGGGGATGGAAACAGATTGCAGACCTACTGTGTGCCCAGTGCTTTCTCATGTTGTCTCATATTGAAAATGTCAGATTCAGAACCAGACTGTCAGCTTTCTGACCTGGCTCTGCCACTCACAAGCCGGGTTATTTGGGTGAATTACCGAATTTTTCTTGCCTCCTGAATAAAATGGAGAGATTTGTGCTTACTGCATAGGATTTTTGTTGAGGAGATCATAGGAATTCATGCATGTGAAAAGGGTAGAAAGTGCTTGCCACAGAGTAAGCAATATGGAACTGTTAGCAATTTCTCACAGCAGTCTGTGATATTTATCATGCTATTTATCATCTCCATTTTATAGATGAGGAAAATAAATTTTACAGCAAGTTACTAGAAAAGGTAGCCTTTAAAACCCAAAACCAAGTGTTCTAACTTCATCTCCGGTAGTGGTGGTGGTGGTGGTTGTAATGAAATAAAAGAAATTTCATTTCATTATTGTTGCTGATTTTGTACCATGTCAAAAAAAAAAAAAAAGAAAAGAAAAGAAAAAGAGAAAAAGAAATAACCAATGGTAGGTCTTGACTTGTTTTCTACACTTACGTTTTTCTATAGTATTTTCTATACTTTCTCGTTTTGATCTTTCCCTTGGAACACTTTTATTTGTAACGTATTTTATTCCTGTTTTGCTTTTTTTTTTTTTTTTTTTTTGCTTCAGGTTCCCCAGTGTTAAGCAAAACACTTGGTTATATAAAGGGTATTGAATGAATGCACTCATTTTAGATTTTTTATTCTATTTTAATTGCTTTCCCTTTCTTTTTGTGAAAATAATTATATTTACCAGTGGTAAAACCCACACCACATGGACCATTTATTTCATTCAGTTGATTCAACCATGCTATGAGTAACAAATTGAGTATCTATCCATGGATAGGGATAGTGATGATGATTGCAAAATGGTATCAGTATACAGAGATGGTTGAAATCGTTTCAATTCAGGCTGCATTCTGTTCTGAGACAGAGATGCTTAACTGTTCCTTACCTTCTTCATAAAGCTATTTTTTAATTCTTAATATCTATAATGCATTTTTAAATGCAAATTAAAGCATATGTTCTTGCAGTTAAAGATTAATCAATATTTTAATGTCCTAATAAATCTACACAAATTCTTAAGTACATATTAGTCATTTTTAAATGAAAGCATATTCATGAGAAGTATTTCCTACTTATATATCTTTATTTGTCTTCTTATTTAAATTATTTTCTTTTATTTTAAATAGAAAAAAGGCTATTATAAGAACTTGAACTGTTTCAGAATCCGCATAACAGTACGTAAATGTTTAATGACCCAATCCTAGTGAATCTTATGTCAAGATGCTTTTTCTAAGGGTTAGTGCCTAATTTTATAATGTAGACTGAGTTCTTGCACATTTTATTGTATTTGAAAGTTGGAGGAATTAGGAACACTCTCAAGGTGGTTTCCCTCCATGTTACAAAACAAAGCTCTTTATTTGCCTTTAAAGGTGAAAAAGGAGAGAAGGGGAACAGAAAGGTATGAACATGCTATTGTACAGGAAACAGGGCGAGAAGGATTATTTTACATTCCCCTTGTCTGAAATTATCTATTTCCATTCTATAGCATCTTTGTTTGTCATTCCCCTGGTTATGTGGTTACACATAGGCTGGCTTTGTTTCTGTATCCAAAACTGTTATCATGTTACCTTTAAAATTTGGCATACGGCAACAGAAGGGTCAACAGTGCCACCTTCTTCATGGTTTGTATGACTTCATTAGTGAAATAGAACTGTGGGAACCAATTTTCTAGGCGACTCTGAAGTCATTATGAGCAATGAGGAGACTTTCATATCTACCGAAGTAAATAGTTTTCACGCAGTTTGACATTTAAACAACGTTAAAGCTTAGAGGATATTTGGTGGGTTCTGTTGATAGGTTGTTGTCAGGGTATTTGGAACATTGAGAAGTACTCATTTTATAACATGCGTTTAATTTCATAAGCAAAATATGGTGTTTTTAATTTAACTATAAACATCAGAAGATTAGATTTTTAAAATAGTGTCTAACCCTCATGAGATGACAATATTTAAAAAAATTTTGTCCTTAGATAAAAGTGGACAGAGTTAGATGAGTAAAATGGAGAGCTTTTATAGGGAAAACAAAACTTTTTTGAAACCTTATAAAAGAATCTTTCAACTCTAAAAATCTGTAATCTCACACTCTATGGTTATGGGGATGGGTTGTCGTCACAAAAGAATAATTATCCAAATAAAATTATTCTACCTCAGCTGCTCTTTTTAAAAAATATTAAAATAAGAATTCATAAGAGTGTTGGTTTTAGGTTTTTTTTTTTTTTTTTACTTAAATCTTGTTCATAAATATACATAATCATCTTTAAATTCAGAAGAGTATAAGTACCAAAGTCTTGTCCTTGGCACATAGATGCTATCGATATGCAGAAATCAAGTCTGTCGGTCTTATTTATTGCTTGTGTCCAGAAATTAAGCATATAGGTGACAGAGTTTCCGTTTAATAGAAGGCCATATAATTCATGCAGCAGACCCTCCCCCCTCTCTTTCTGTGGAGAGTTGCAGGAAAAATAACTCTGTCTGTGCCAGATGGTGGGAGCCCAGAAATGAGAAATTGGAGCCGAAGAGGACAGATCAGTTCAGCTGGACCAACTTCCCTGCCAAGTCACATCATAAGGGTGGCTCACTTGAGGGTCCCCTTCTATCCTGAGTTCAATAATCATGGTTACCCAGGCTGGGGGCTCCGTGTTGCTTTTTAATATCTCACAGATCCTGACATCTTCATTTTGTTTTTACTTATTACCATTTTGCAAAGCCGTATCCTCTAACTCCATGATGTTATTTTAACCATTAAGTCTGTGTCCGCCATATCTCACCCAACCTCTGTTGTTGTCATTGTCCCCCATGCTTAGGACATGCTCTATGTTTACCGAATCACAAGGAATTTACAGGCTATTGTGTACACAGTATAACTCAATATAGAATTCATTGTAATTTTTTATAATGGCGAATTTAATGATAGTGGGCATGCTGTCATATCAGCTCAGTTGTGGTCATATCCTATGTACTGACGGCTGCAAGCTGTTATTCCAGCCTGTATTCATTTCCAAGGTCTACTGTAGAGACCTACTAGAAATTGGATGGCTTAAAACAACTCATATTTATTCTCTCTCAGTTCTGGAAGCCAGAGATTAGGAATCAAGGTACTGGAAGGGTGGGCTCCTTCTGGGTCTCTGAAGGAGGATCTGTTCCTTGCTTCTGTTGGGTGCTGGAAATCCTTGGCTTGTAGGCACATTACTCCACTCCTTACCTCTGTCTCCACATGACATTCTCCCCTGTGTGTCTGTGTCTCTGTGTCCAAATGTCCCTCTCCCTATAAGGACTGCAGTCCTATTGGATTTAGGGCTTCCCCTCCTCTGATATGACCCCATCTTAATGTGATTACATCTGTAAACTCCCTGGAACCGAATAAGGTCACATTCGCAAAGATCTAGTAGACACGAATTTTAGGGGTGGAGGATCTGTTTAACTCAGTACACTTGAGTTGGCAAACTTTTTCTCTAAAAGGTCAAATAATAAGCATTTTAGGCTTTTTAGGCCATACGGTCACAGCCGGTCAACTCTGCCACACAGAAATAAATGTGTGACTGTGGTCCAATAAAACTATTCACAGACACTGAAAACTGAATTTGATGTCATTTTCAATCTTGTGAAATACTGTACTTTTGATTTTTTTCAACCATTTAAAACTATGTAAGCCATCCTTATCTCGTGGGTCATACGAAAAATAGGCGGTAGGCCAGATTTGGTCGGCAGGCCCACAGTTGACCAACTTCCGCGTCATTGTCTTCCTGATGTATCTGAGTCCAAATTTAATATGAAGAGTGCTCATCTATTATCTCTGAAGGAATCGTGGCAGCTACTCTGCGAAATGTTGCCTTTTTTCTGTTTCAAATGTATTGACTTTAACAAAATGTTTGTCAAAATGAAAGGAGCACGTTGTTTCATAAATCAGGAGCTTGAAATACGCAATGCACATTTCTTTCCTCATTCCTGTTCCTTCTTGATTTCTGCTCCCCAAGGGAAACTACTTTAGTGATTTCCTTTGCTTTGTTTCTGTCAGTAGTTAGTTCCTTATTTCAAAAGGCATGCTTTTCCAACAATTACTCAGTTTTTCAGTTTTTGATGTTTACCTATGTCTTCCTAAAAACCTAGTGTTTAGATTTTTTTATACTTCATTCCTCTGCCTTTTGCCATATACTAATACCCTCCACTCCTCCATTTTCCCAAAATAACGATTTTTGGTTAGATCAGCATTCTGTTTATACATGATCATAACTATGTAAATATTATTTAAAGCTGAGTTACCAAAATGTTAAGATTAATATTTCCTTTATTCTTTTTTTTTTTGCATGACTAATATCCTCATTTTTTTCACTTGTTCAGTTTTTAATCATCAGTTAGTCATTAATCACTCAGTCATTATAATTCATCCCCAAATTTTCTGGGAAGACTGCACCAACCCTCTCAATGTAGAGAGACACAAAGCTCATGCCTCCATCACATTTCTGTGCCTGGATGCCGCCTTCCTGCCGAGTCATCTCCCTACCAGCCCCTGTTTGGAGATGGGCCTGTCACGCAGCCGGCACTCGGGGACAGCTCTCACCTCATTGCTGAAAACCTTTCCACTTGCTGCTAGGGTTGACACATGTTTCAATGGGTCATACCATTCAGTCGCCCCCATGGGAAAGGATGTATTGGTGGTAAATTTGCTGCGACGTTTTTCACCTCAAAAAGGACTTGATCTGCTTTTACACAAAGTAGATCATTTGATCGTATAGTGAATTCTAAGTGAGAACTTACATTAACTATAATTGTGAAGACAGCCCGACATGGGACTCGATTCCATGACCCTGAGATCATGACTTGAGCCGAAGGCAGATGCTTAACTGACTGAGCCACCCGGGTGCCCCCTGAAGACACATCTTTTTCAGGCTTCTGGCTTTGAG